>NW_023597054.1:26087825-26100388 GCF_011947565.3 Pollicipes pollicipes
CCCCCCCCCCCGTTCCTACACCCATGGTTCAGCATAACGCTCGTGTATCTGTACGCTTAAGTTGTGATATTTTAAATTTACAACGCTTCTGACATTATCTCGACAAAGAAAACTACACTCATTATATGCATCGCGTTCTAACCAGCTTTGACGATCTTCCGTAGCAAAAGCTCAAACTTCATAAGGGCAGTAATACCTGTCGCGGTGGCCTAGCGCTCGTTACTAGGTCAATGTACTTACATGTGAACCTCAAGACGCTTCGTGTGAAAGAAGGCGTACCAGTTCATGATATTCGACACTAAAAAGGTATTCCCCAGAAGCATATATGTCGAATCAAGAAGCATAACTATGAAAGAAGGGCGTAATACAATTATTGATTTGTATGTTAGAATTAATCAAGGAACGCGGTTATAATTGAAATACCACGCGACCTACATCACACACTCCCTAAAAAGGAGCTTGCGATCAAGAAAGTTGGGACACAGTTAAACTAAGTACGTACACTAATATACGAACCGTAATCACCCGAAATGAATCAGCACGAAAGTGTGTCCCATGTCCTGAATAGTCATTTGGGGCAGACCTTTAACCGCACCCATCCAACTCACGAGAACAGTCCGAATGCTAACCAATAGGCCAGGGGAGGGACTAAACGGTCGACCAAACCTGCTGTCAACGCCATGTTCGAAGCCTATGGTACCGATTCCATCAAGCCTTCACCATTCGATGCCGTTTGGTCAATGCCCTATCCTCCCCAGGATATGGTGACCTTGGATCAGGTCAAAGGTCACCAAAAATGCAGAACAAAACCGGAAAAGTAGGTCTGCAGACAAGCCGATGCCCCGGGCCTATCGCACTGATCACCATTAAGTCTTCACTGATCAAACGCTATCGTCGATATCCTATTCTTTCCAGAATGTGTTGACTTTAGGTCGGGTCAAAGGTCACCACAGGCGCTGAAAACCTAAATTGGCTGCAGACAACCCCAGGTCCCCATCCCCTGGTCCGAGCCCATGGCGCTCATCGACACCGAAACGCCGCCATTCGATGCCGCTTGGTCGATAACTTATCCTATCTGGAATGTGGCACCTTATGTCAGGTCAAAAGTCACCCAAAACGGCCATACCACCTGACATAAGTTTGAAGACAACCCTATTCTGCGAGGCTATTGGACCGATCAGCGCCAGACTTTTACCAATCGATGTGCCGTAGACGATAATCTATCCTTTCCGGAACCTGAACGGTAACCCTGGGTCGGGTCAAAAGTTACCAAAAACGGCCAAAAACACTATGAAATTAGTCGTGGAAAACGTCATGCTCCCATCCTATGTGACCGATCAGCACAAAATCGTTATCATTCGATGTGCCATAGTTGATAACCATTTCTTCCACAACCTGGTGACCCTGGATCAGTTCGAAGATCTCCAAAATGGTGAAAACCATGAGAAATTATCCAGAAATGCTTAGGGATGGTGGTAATTTTGCTCCCGACCGTATAATTGGTAACATATTTCAATCCGGACACTGAGTGGTGTATGACAAGTTCGTGTCTGGGAGGTCGTACAGATTCCTTTTTGGGTATTTGCTGTTTCGATCGGCGAATGCTTGATGCTGACTGGTGCCATTGACTCGGAGCATGGGGTTGTCTGCAAGCCCATGTTTCCGGTTTTTTTTGGAATTTTTTGGTGAACTTTCACATGACCCAAGGTCATCTTATTCTGAAAAAGGACCGATCGGTAAAGGTTTTATGCCAATCGGCTGTATAGGCTCGAAGCATGGGGTTATCTGCAGCCAATGACCTGACCTAAAGGCACTATGTTTTGGATAAAACAAGATATCAACTATATCAAGTCGATTGGTGAACGTTCCATCGAACCCCATAGTGTCGGAGCATGCGGTTGTCTGCAGTCAGTTTTTTATGGTTTAGGGCGTTTTTGGTGGCATTTGACTTGCTCCAAGGTTACATGTTCTGGGAAGGACAGGGTATCAACTATGGTGAATCAATTGGCAAAGGACTTTCGATGCCACAGGCTCGACGCATTAACTTATATGCGCCGACGTCCGTGAAGTTAGCGATTTATTAAGCGTTTTTTTTCAGCGACGATTTCCGATTTCCCTGAAAAGGGGTTTCAAGGCCAATTGTGACATGAGAACAACAAATATTACCCTTATTTTGCAATATCATGTGACGTTCAAGGTCGAAAGCTGGGTCAAAGGACGCGGAACTCGATATAGGCCAAAAATTACCGGCCGATTTTCAACTCGCAAATGTCAGAATATTCACCACAGAAAGAGCTAGCCTCCATCCAAAAGTTCTAGCCTCTCAAGGGCACCCTTCAAGGTCATATGCGAACTCAAAGGATGGGGAACCTCATATCACACGAAAATTGCCAACCGACTTTAAACTCGCAAGCATAAAAATATTCACTTCCGAAAAACTGGCGTTCGTCAAAAGGTCCTGATCTCTCGAGACCACCCTTCAAGGTCAAACGTGGGTTCAAAGGACGAGGAACTTCATATCACCAAAAAATTACCGGCGAATTTCCAACTTACGTGCATCAGAATATACACCACAGAAAGAGCTAGCGTCCGTCAAAAAGTCCTGACCTCTCAAGATCACCCTTCAAGGTCAAACGCGGGCTAAAAGGACGGGGAACTCTATATCACCCGAAAATTACCGGAGGTTTTTTACTTACAAACATCAGAACATTCATCAAAAAAAAGCTGGCGTCCGTCAAAAAGTCCTAACCCCTCAAGGTCACCCTTCAAGGTCAAACGCGGGCTCGTAGGACGGAGAACTCCATATCACCCAAAAATTACCGGCGGATTTCCAACTTACGCACATCAGAATATACACCACAGAAAGAGCTAGCGTCCGTCAAAAAATCCTCACCTCTCATGGTCACTTTTCAAGGTCAAACGTGGGCTCAAACGACGGGAGCTCCACATCCTCCAAAAATTACCGACCGACTTTTTACTTGCAAACGTAAGAATATTCACAACCAAAGAACTAGCTTCCGTCAAAAAGTCCTGACCTCACAATGTCACTCTTCAAGGTCAAACGCGGGCTCGAAGGTTAGTTATTTTAGTTACTTAGTCTACTTTTAGTTACTAGTCCTTTCGGTGGTAAATATTCTTATGTCTGCAAGTTTAGGATCGGTCGATAATTTTTGGGTGATGTGGAGTTCCCCGCCTTTTGAGCCTGCGTTTGACCTCGAAGTGTGATCTTCAAAGGTCAGGACTTTTTGAGGACGGTGATTTTTGATTGATTTTGACTCTGGTGATTTTTTGTATCTTTAAGTTAAAAATCGGCCGGTAATTTGTTTAGTGATATGGAGTTTTCCGTCCTTTCAACCCGCGTTTGACCTCGAAGGGTGACCTTGAGAGATAAGCAGTTTTTGACGGACTCTTTGTGTGGTGAATGTTCTGGTTTCTGTAATTTAAAAATCGGCCCGTAATCGTTTGGTGATATGGAGTTCCCCGTCTTTTGAGCCTGCGTTTGACCTTGAAGGGTGACCTTGAGAGGTAGGACTTGTTGACGGACTCTTTCTGTGTTTAAGATTCTGATGTTTGTCATTTTAAAATCGGCCGGAAACTTCTGGGTAATATGAAGTTCCCCTCATTTGAGCCCGCTTTTGACCATGAAGAGTGACCTTGAGAGGTCAGGACTTTTGATGGACGCTAGTTCTTTCGGTGGTGAATATTCTTATGTTTGCAAGTTAAAAATCAGTCGGGAATTTTTTGGTGATTTGTAGTTCCTTGTCCTTTGAGCCAGCGTTTGACCTTGAAGCGTGACATTGAGAGGTGAGGATTTTTGGACGGACGCTGTTTTTCTGTAGGAAATATTCTGATGTTTGTATGTTTACAATCGGTTGGTAACTTTTGGGTGATATGAAGTTCATTCTCTTTAGAGCCCGCGTTTGACCTTGAAGGGTGGCCTTGAGATGTCAGTCCTTTTTGACGGACGTCAGCTCTTTCTGTGTTGATTCTTTTGATGTAGTTAAGTTGAAATCGGCCGGTAATTTTTGGGTAATATAGAGTTTCATGTTCTTTAAGCCCGCGTTTGACCTTGAAGGGTGACCTTGAGAGGCCAGGACTTTTTGACGGACGCTAGCTCTTTCTGTGTTTAATGTTTTGATCTTGGTAAGTTAAAAAGCGGCCAGTAATTTTTGGGTGATATCGAGTTCCCCGTTCTTTTAGCCCGCGTTTGACCTTGAAGGGCGATCTTGAGAGGCCAGGACTTTTTGACGGACGCTAGTTCTTTCTGTGATGAATATTCTGGCCTTTGTAAGTCAAAAATCGAGCGGAAGTTTTTGAGCAATGTGGAGTTCCCCGTCCCTTTAGGTCGCGTTTGACCCTGAAGGGTGACCTTTAGAGGTCAGGACTTTTTGAATTATCTTTCTCTGGTTATTATTTCGGTGTCTTTAAGTTTAAAATCAGCCGGTAATTTTTATGTGATATGGAGTTCCCGTCCTTTGAGCCGGCGTTTGACCTTGAAGGGTGACCTTGGGAGGTCAGAAGTTTTTGACCGACGCTAGTTCCTTCTATGGTAGATATTCTGACATTTGCAAGGTAAAGCTCGGCCGGTAATTTTTGGATGATATCGAGTTCCCCGTCCCTTGGGCCGGCGTTTGACCTTGAAGGGTGACCTTGAGAGGTCAGAGCTTTTAAAAGACGCTAGTTCTTTTTGTGGTGAATATTCTGACATTTGCAAGTTGAAAATCGGCCGGTAATTTTTGGGTGATATGAAGTTCCTCGTCCTTTGACCCAGTTTTTGACCTCGAAGATCGCATGACATTGCAAATAAGGGATATTTTTGGTGTTCTCATGCCAAAATTGACCTTGAAGCCGTTTTTCAGGGAAACTGGAATTCGTCGCTGAAAAAAATCGCTGAATGAATCGCTAATTTCACGGACATTGTGGGCCGAGCCTATGGCAGAGGCAATAGGCTTGGCGGATCAATAGTAAATGCATTTTGTGTTTCAAAAAAAAACGTCGAAGATAATGATAACTTGAATCATCAATCATTTTTACATGACGAGGGCTGTTTGTTATACATTATGCGGTGTATTGTGGGTGTGGTGCAATCTTTGTCTCGGAAAGAAGCATGACGGTGGAAAATTTGTGAAAGGAAAGGCGACGTGATTTGTACCTCGTTCCTTTCAATGCATCGTCATACAGCTAATATTTGGTGATGCTCGAAGTTGGAGGGATCTGTCCCTGTAATGCGCTGCCCACAGAAAGAACCACTGACGCCCTGGCTCCTGGTTGGCGGTTTGCATTTTGGAAAGAATGGGCCAATGGGGTACGAGCCCCCCCCCCCCCCCACCCACCTTGAGTTCAGGGTCCCGGAGGGCCCACCAGGGCCGACGATCAAGGACCTGATTGGAGCCGTGTCTGAGGGCACCAGGGGCTGGACGGGGTCTTCTTTAGGGGGCCCGACCTTCGGGGGCAGGCTCTCAGATGAGAGTCAGGGGGCCTTGCGCCATTCGGGGACCCCTGAGTCGGCAAGGCCTATTTGCTGGTTAGGTACTACCAGTACTACACAGTCGACTCCGTGTCGGTATGGGCCTGAGGACCCACTGCCAAAACAGCGACCAAGTCAGGTCAGCGATTTACGTTGGTCGTGGTCAATGTATCTGTCAGGGGTCCACGGTACCTAAACGGCGATCCTGTGTTGGCAAGAGGTCCCGAGTCGACCAAAAGCAGTGTTCAATGAGACCCGAAGAGAGGCCCGGGGCCGACCGAATCCGACGGTCAAGAACCAAAAACCTTTCGTATTTTCAATGTGAACACTCATCGTAGGTCGTCATATTTCCTTCCGTTATCGGAGGGCCCGACCTACGCAAGAGGCTCTCTGTAATTAGCGTCCCCGTCCAGTGACAAGAGACGTCAATGAATGCTCCAAATATTCCCCTGACGTATTCGAAGCCCCTCGTTGGCACAAGGCGCCATGTTAGGCACTGTGGGCCCCTGGCCGATAAAAGAGCCTGGCATTGTTGCAGGAGCCCCGACTAATGCAAATCGCAGGGCCAGGCGGTAGCGTTGCTCGTGCTTGGGAAATGAATCCTCTAAATCTAGACTGACACGCAGCCGGCTGTTCGGCGTTGAAGGCCTATGTTCGAAATAGAGACCTGCACTGTCACACGGTTCCCCAGCTCCCCAAAGGACCCTCCTATTGGCTATTATCGGTCTTACCCGCGTGTGCGTCCTAATATGACCTACGACCAGCCCTTCGGGCCCTTCAGCCTTCCAATCAGGCCCCTGATCTCTAGTCCCGAGGAGCCTCCGGCCCCTCTTCGGACCTCCTCAAGGCCCATGGTAGACTCGCAACCACTAGCCGACACATGGCCCCCTATTATGCACTGTGGACTCCTGACCGGCATAGGGTTCCAACCATTGTTTCAGGGGCTCAGACCAATGCAAATTGTGACTACCGGCCTTGCTCCTTCTTGGAAAATGGGCATCCAGTGATCAGACGTCAGGGAGCTGTTCGGTGTCGGTGGTCTCTGGCCGACTCAGACACCCGCATCGTCTCAGGGGGTCCCCAAACGGTGCAAGAGGCCATATGACTGATACTTCAGGCCACGACCCTACGGACCGTGATTCTTTGTGCCATACAGCCAGCCCCCCGGGTTCTTATGCCCTCCAACCGGGTCCTTAATCGCCGGTTCCGGTGGGCCTCCCGGGCCCCCTGCGGACCTCATTGGACACTCCCCGAAGTCGGCTCGGGGCCCCTTGCGAACACCGGACTCCATGTTATGCATGTGCCCTCAGATACAGGGACCCCGACCAGTGTAAACTGCCGGACCCGGTTTTGTAGCTGCTTGGAAAGTGGGCCCTCGGGCCCATACCGGCACGGGTAGTGCCTGACCGACATATAGGCCCTGTGCGACCCGGCGGCCGGCCCAAGTGGCGCCAGTGCGGGTGCCGCCGATGCGACCGACGGCTCCCCGGTCGGCTGCGGTGTCGACCTTGACGGCGGCCGACGGCCCGTACCCTCGCCGCACACGTCGACCGGCGACTGCCGACGGCCGGACGGGGCCGCGCCGAACGACTGCGCCGCGACGCCGTGGCTGGGCGCTAGCCGACGACTGAGGCCGCACGCGGACGAATCCCGCGGCGGCGCCGCTGAAATACCCGGGTTTTAAGCGATCGCGCGCATTTGCTTGAGGTACGTGTCCGTTACTCCTCGGGGGTTCCTGGCCGTTCTCCAGGGGAGTAAGAGACGGAGCGCTCCCAGGATGTGCACGGTGTCAGAGACCGTGGCGTCACCGCGTCGGATGGTGACGGGCAGGCTGCCGCCTGACCGGGTCGCGTACGTCGGTGACGCGGGGATGGATCGACGGCGGCTGTAGATTGTCGTCGAGCTCCCCACTCATGTGGGCCGGTCCAAGTCCAGTCCAAGTCCAGGCCAGCAACGGATACGTCGGCTCCGGTGTCCGGCACTGCCAGCATGCTGCCCCCCCCCCCCCCCTCTCCCTCCTGGTCACGCGCACTACCACGGTCGGCCGGCCGATCCAGTGAGACTGTTGCTAGGATAACGGCGGAGGCTGCCGGCTGGTGATGGCGGCCGTGGTCTCCCGCGGCGGAGGCTGCGGCACATTTTCGAGATGTGGCGGCGGGGGCTGCGGTTCATTCTCGAAATGTGACGGCGGGGGCTGCGGTTCATTCTCGAGATGTGACGGCGGGGCTGCGATACATTCTCGAGATGTGACGGCGGGGCTGCGATACATTCTCGAGATGTGACGGCGGGGGCTGCGGCTCATTCTCGAGATGTGACGGCGGGGCTGCGATACATTCTCGAGAAGTGACGGCGGGGGCTGCGGCACATTCTAGAGATGTGACGGCGGGGGCTACAGTTCATTCTCGAGATGTGACGGCGGGGCCCGTGACACATTCTCGAGATGTGACGGCGGGATCTGCGATACATTCTCGAGATGTGACGGCGAGAGCTGCGATACATTCTCGAGATGTGACGGCGGGGGCTGCGATACATTCTCGAGATGTGACGGCGAGGGCTGCGGCACATTCTAGAGATGTGACGGCGGGGGCTACAGTTCATTCTCGAGATGTGACGGCGGGGCCCGTGACACATTCTCGAGCTGTGACGGCGGGGCTGCGGCACATTCTCGAGATGTGGCCGCTGTTCCCGCTCGCAGGAAGTACTGCAGTTCACGCACGCCGGCGGGGCCGCAGCGGCGCCCATTTCCGGTTTCGTGGCGCCAGCCCGCGCTCGGCACACGAACGCGGCGCCCGCGCTACTCCGCACACGGACACGGCGTCCACGCTACTCGGCACACGGACACGGCGCCCGCGCTACTCCGCATACGGACACGGTGTCCGCGCCACTCGGCATACGCTGCAACTTGAAACAAAAATACTCGCCGAACTCCTCCCAACCCTTTCTACAAATGATCAGACAAGACCGGGTCACACATTTTCTTTTGCCAGACAGTTCACATACTCCAGTCCCATGGTGCCGCCATCTATTTCAGCACGTGGCGCCACGCAGGAAGGGCAGCACCGCGCGGCCAGATCCAGCTACAGGGCCTCGGAAATTCCATAGCCGATTAACTGCCCATGGTCTGCGATCTGCGAACATATCTCCTATCGACCACCTTAACTTCAGAATTGGCCATGCCAGCGTGTGATGGACAGACCCACTCTGATCACATTCTGATGCTGTGTAGGAGCGGCACCTGGCTGGCTCCGTGGGGGCATCGGCGGTCCGACCGGCGCTCACGTGCGGCCTCGCGTCGCGTCCGGAGCGGGAGAGCACAGCATATGGCATCGCGTCAATCAATGCAAGCCGGCTGCTTGCCCCCAACCACGTCTACATTGTTGTTTGCCACCTCTGCTTTCCGGCAAACGCTCGCAGTCTATCCCATCTTCCATTTCCTCAGCCGCAAAACACCAGTACGAACGAAGAAGTACATTTCACCGTGGCAACCATGTATGTACAGCAGCGGCGGGCGCGCCACGGCACCGCGCGCGGTGCGTATGAGAGAGGGGGGACGGACGAGCGGGGGTGCATCGGGCGTGGCCGGCCTACTCCGGCCGTCCTGAGGGGGCCTGGCCCGGCCCGGGGTCAGGGTCGAGGCCGGGGACGGGGACGGGATCGCGATCAGGATCAGGATCGGGGACGGGATCGGGGTCACGTCGGCGGCTCGCGGCTTGGCAGTGGTTCGACTGCGCCGGCCCGCCCGCTCAGACGTCTGCCTCCTTCATGTAAGCATCCAGCTCGGCGTCCAGCTGGCCTTTGGTGCCGGACATGTAAGCATCCAGCTGTTTGTCGAGAGCCTCCTTGCTGACGGGGGCGGTAGGGCGGCCACGGCCGGCACCCCGCCCCCGGCCTCGCGACGCCGAGCCTTGTCCACGGCCGCGCGACGCCGACGGCGTCCCTCTGCAGCACGGGGCAACATGGGTCATGTCAGGTCAGGCGACCCCCCCCCCCCATGGCCTCACCACATAGTACACCGCAGACTGGTCGCTGTCTCATAACCACAACAGAGAGCGCAAAGTGGACCGACCAATCTCCCATGACCAGAGTACAGATAGCACCGCTCCACAGCCGGAGCACACGGCATGCAGCAGGGGTCATGCTCCAACAATTCTACATCAGGACTAAGACAGCACAGCGAACACCGTCCTATGGGCGGGTCAACGAGTGCAAAAAGTACAATTCGTGGCTCGACACTGGACCGCAGAGTACACAGCATACTGGTCACCCTCCCAGCCACTCCGACCATACCACAGACGTGCTGTGTCCTTCAGCGCCAATCACAGGTGTCCTGCATACACACAACCACGGCACCAATCGCCACCCCACAACCCGACCACAATGGTCTCGTTTCCACACCCGGACCACGATGGTCTTGTTTCCACACCCGGACCACAATGGTCTCGTTTTCACAACCAGACCACGAAAATCTCGTTTCCACACCCGGACAACAAAAGCCTCGTTTCCATACCCGGACAACAAAGGTCTCGTTTCTAAAACCAGACTGCCGAGTACAGAGCACAACGGCGACGCTCACAAATGAAGGCCTCAGAGTATGCAGCAGACCAACCTGTCTGGGACTAAATAATACACCTATGCCCATCCAAAAATTCCAACACAGCCTGTGAACCACCCGCCTGCCCAGCGGCGCCACCGGACCTCAGATTGTGGACCGCACCGGCCGACACCAGCGTCACCTACCGGCCTCTGGAGCCGGTCTGTGTGGCGCCACTGCGGCCGCGGCCGCCTTTGGTGACGGGTGCCGACCCCCGCCGGCTCGGCGCGACGCCGGCCGCTGCAACAAGGTCACGTGACGTCAGAGTCCGGAGCGTAATCAGAGCTAGAGGAGGCTCCGCCCGGCAGGCCCGTTAGCGACCCTGCCAGCGCCAGCGGCGAGCCAACACGCGGCAGAAGCGACTGACCGCCAGCCCGATGCAATCCGCTCAACTATGGCGTGGAATAGCCCTGATACATGACCCGTGGGATGAAGCAAGCATAACAACGCAGCGGTGACCGAACAGAAGATAGCTTCGAGGGTCGAGAAGACCCCGCACTTCGCCACCATGGCAGGCGGCATGCATACGGGGACAACCATTACCCGGACATATTACACTTTCCTGGGAATGAGTAACAGATACTTTTCCAGGCGCTCATGGGGTAGTTGTCGGCCGACGGCATACTCACGTGCGCGCGCCGCCGTCTGTAGCCTCTTGGCCTGGGGCGCGCGGCGCGTCCGAGCCGGCCAACCAGGGCGCCACCTTGCGGGCGTGGTGCAGCAGCACACCCAGCCGCGCCTGGATCGCTAGCCGCTGCTTCACGTGCAGCCGCTTCTGGGGCGGCGAGGGCCGGCGCGGCCGGCGCCTGCGCAACGTGGCACGCTCCAGGTCAGAGGTGCGACCCATACACGCCTGAGTCAACACGCAGCTCCTATGAGAGGGGACACGTTAAGGCAGAACAGAACGTAACGGGAATTGACCCACATACCGACTGATTTTAGTCCTTTCACCAGCATTTTTCGTGTCAGACCACAAAACACGGAAAGACATTGAGAGGGGGCAAGATCGAAGGCCGGTTTACCTACAGTGAACTATTAACGGATGATTTTAAGAAGTTGGCCCATCTTGTCCCTGTTTCCCCCGACTCAGATTCATCCCAGACCCACATGGTCCTAACCATCAATCAGCCTTCGCCTTGGATGCCAACGGGACAACCTTTATCGGTACTGAATAAGGGATCTTGACGTTCCAGTTGCAATCCGCAGAAATATCACAATTGGCCGGACATCCTTTCTGCGATTGAAACTGAATGTTACCACCATTGCAGGACATAACTACAAAGGAGAAATTAGTACATGGACAGCATTTTTCATATATACATCAGAGCAAAGAAAATGGACCCACTGTCAACCACTATAGCTTGTAGACGGGACAGCTTTGAAGTGCCGTTTTGACAATGTGCGTACTATCCTTAGAATCTTATTGATACCTATCCCAGATAACTATCTCACTTGATATTAACACTTCATCTGACTTATCTAGTTCCGTCTGATGTGTTTTCAGTTGCCCTTAAAATCCTGGCCTAAGTCCATGTCGTGAAAAAGCTTTGTAAATTAGACCAAAAGGAAATGGTAATGCTACATTGAGTTGACTTCGCGTTAACACTCGAACGCGACGACCGGCGTACTAAGGTGCGGCGTCAGCCGGGGCCGCGAGAGCACTCACCACGCGCTGTGGGTGAATCAAGCCGGCACGGACGGCCGGCCGCTGCTCCATCTCTTCAGCCAGGTGCCGGTTGGCCTGTGAGCTGGTGTGCTGGCGCAGCCGCACCTCCTGCTGCTGATGTCGGCTGGCTTGTGAACTGGCGTGCTGGTGCAGCCGCTCCTCCTGCTGGTTCTCGCGCAGCTGGCGGAGCGTCGAGAACCTGGGCCGGCCGCAGGGCGCTCCATCAATCCGAGTTGTCGGTCGGCTCCAGACGGTCAAGACTGACAGGTCTTGGCAATCACTGACAGGTCACGGATCCCCCAGTGCCTGAGGGCTCCCTCCATTGACAGGCGACGGATGATAGATCACAGCTCCATAAACCTCTCATTATATGTGAGGTCAAGCAGCCTAATGATGTCACCAGTCAGCAAATGACAGTACAACAGTTCCCTCGCTGGTGTGTTAGGGGTCACCATAGCATCCAAATCCACTCCCATTAGGCATTTTTACAGATCCTGTGCATGATGAGGCGGCTCAACGCGAAGCCCGGGGGCTTACGACACCGGCAGGTGGACAATTGCCGCACTGCGCCATGATCCGAAACTACCATAAGATGTTCCTTCTATGAAATAAGTCTTGCTGGTCACCAGACTTCAATAAAGCTCATTTGGCATGAAGAAAGAATCGCGCATTCCATGACGCTCTGGTTTTACGACATTGGCTGTGCCGTCGGAGATATAAACTGCTAAAACCGGCCGCTGACGAAATCGCAATACCACAAGTGCACCCGTTGTCAGCGCATCACCAAAAACAGGCGCACCATGAGGTTGCCTGATTCATCGGCCATGTTATCCCTGAAC
>NW_023597054.1:26101613-26212769 GCF_011947565.3 Pollicipes pollicipes
AACTGATGTGAGCCAAAGGCGGATGACCTGACTTACAACATGTTTAGCCTTAAAACGGTTTTTTCGGCGGGCCTAATCGCTTTAAGCGAAAGACGTCCACCTGGCGATGGAGAATTCCCCGCCGAGTAACCTGGTGTGGTGTGGTCGCTTGTGTCATTCGTAGACTCCCAGGCAAGTCCACCCTGACGAATTATGAAAGATCGCCGTTGTCTTCTGTCAGAGAACTGCGCAATGACCTTCCTCTGAAAGAATTTCCTGGCCTTGATGTAATCCGGAATGACAATGAGGTTGAACGCCATCAAGGCGTCTCTGAATAAAGTCGATAAGCCGTGAGTAGAAGCTCGCCCCGTACCTCGCAGTCGTTGCGTATCCAGCATAAATAGCTCGGGATAATATTCCCAGCTAACGTCCGTGCGGAAAAGCGGGCTAGCGGAAAGAAGGACACTGAACTGCTTAATTATGAATACGCTCTCTCGGCGCACTCATTCGTCAGAGCGAATCGCTTTCCTTTGATTTACCATAAATCAAATCTGGTTTGACACATAGCATCCAAATGCTGCAAGGTTTGCTGCGCACCCGTTTCACCGGTGCCAGCTCTGTCCAGCCGATGAGCGTTGCGTGGGAGCAGCTCGCCACCGCGCCAACGGCGCCTACTGAGCGGCTCATCGTGCCGGTCCGTAATCGGACGAAGACCCCGGTGGCACCGGCAGGCCCCTACGAACTATTGGCTGGCTGTCACCGGTCCGAGCTGGGGATTCCGGTGTTAAGCGTCATCCTGTTCGCATTGGAATCCGCTGGTCAGACCGTCGAAAACTGACATTTTCATGTGGAAGTTTAACTCTTGGCCATCCTGTGTGACAGCTAGCTTAAGCACCTTACGATCATCAGACTATCTTTTGACGTAAAACAGCGAAACCCACTTGATCGGGGATCATTTCGAATAACCTGCCCTGAGCCGTGGACAGGTCGTGTGCTACAAGCCAGTGTTGTTATCTCGCCATGAGCCGAGCGTGGCTTTTCTGACGATTTAGCACTGCGCCTCGGTGCGCGCGCGCAGCGTGCCACCTGCCCCGGCAGTTTCTGGCCCGGCTGCCGGCGCGTGCTCCGAACAGCTCAGGGGCTACTAGGTATACCAAACCATTTTGGGCCTTCTGGGCGCGCCCCGGACCTCTCCGGACTGTATGCGTCCCGGACCTCTCCGGACTGTACGCGCCCCGGACCGCTCCGGACTGCACGCGCCCCGGACTGCTCCGGACTGTACGCGCTCCGGACTGCTCCGGACTGCACGCGCCCCGGATCATCCGCACGCATTCCAGACCGGAGCGAGCCGTCCGGATGCGCTCCGGACCGTCCCGGACCGCGCGGATGTGTGCCGCATTTTTCGGACCGTCCGGACCGTGCGGACGCTCTCCGGATGGGAGCGGGCCGGATCGGCAGAACGCTCCGGACGGGAGCGGGCTGGGTCGGCACGACGCTCCGGACGGGAGCGGGCCGGGTCGGCAGAACGCTCCGGACGGGAGCGGGCCGGGTCGGCAGGACGCTCCGGACGGGAGCGTGCCGGGTCGGCAGGACGCTCCGGACGGGAGCGGGCCGGGTCGGCAGGACGCTCCGGACGGGAGCGGGCCGGGTCGGCAGAACGCTCCGGACGGGAGCGGGCCTGGTCGGCACGACGCTCCGGACGGGAGCGGGCCGGGTCGGCAGAACGCTCCGGACGGGAGCGGGCCGGGTCGGCAAGACGCTCCGGACGGGAGTGGGCCGGGTCGGCAGGACGTACCGGACGGGAGCGGGCCGGGTCGGCAGGACGTTCCGGACGAGAACGGGCCGGGTCGGCAGGACTCTCCGGACGGGAGCGGGTCGGGTCGGCAGGACGCTCCGAACGGGAGCGGGCCGGGTCGGCAGAACGCTCCGGACGGGAGCGGGTCGGGTCGGCAGGAGCCGTCGCCCGCCGGCCCGGCTGCAAACGGGTTCCGGGTGGCGGCGGCCGACGGCCCCGCCGACTGGTTCTATCAGCGTGTAATCGGTGTTTATGGGTGGATATTTTTGACCGCCGGGGCGGGCGTCTGGTTCCCACGCCTCTGTGCCGGTCAGCCGTGCGGCATCGTCGGATTAGCGGAGCCGGTCCTGCTCCAGACGCCGTGCCGCCTCCAGTGGGTCACCCGTGCAGGCCGGCCACGTGTGCCGTACAGGTCTAGCCGGGTCACGGGCTCCCAACATGTCGGTGTTGGTCCGTCGGGTCCGCTGGTGTCGGTCCACCATGGCACATGGCGCCGAGCAGGGTTGGTTAGTTGTCTCGCCACGGGTTTCACAAGCACTCCGGCTCGACGGAATGCCATGGTTACACGTGTGTTCGCATAAGGATGAGATGGGGTGGGCAGGGGTGCAGTTTCCCTTTTAGTTAAGAAGGGAAGGGTCTTCAGCGCCCCTCCCCAACTTTGGGATGCAAGCGGGCAAAATCAGGGGAGAAACTTGTTTGTTGGCATATTTTGGGGATAGGTTGGGTAATTGTTCACTGTTCATCCCCCCTCCATCTCATTTTGCAAAACTACGCCCGCAGGGTTGGGTGAGACTAGCTTGGCTTGGCTTGGTTGGGGCGGCGCGATCAAAGACCTCGCGGTTCACCTGTCGCGGCGCGATCAGAGGCCCCACGGCTCATCTGCTGCAGCTCGATCAGAGCCCTCTGGACGGGTCCGCGGCCTCTGCTGACACGGCGGCCCCGGCTCAAAGACTGGCGAGTGACCACTCCCGGCTGCTGAGAAAGCGGAGGTCAAGTAGCAGGTGTGGCCAGGTGGGCAGCTCTTCCCACCCAAAACGGCTGAGTTATTCTAGGAATGCATGTATACAACCAGACATGTAAAACTTCAATAAACACGTCGGAAAGGGAAGGCGCTTCGCGTTGCGTTTGTCTTACGACAGTAGGTGCGCGAGCCCCTGACGCTGGGCGGTCACAGATCCTTGAATTTACGACTGTGTCGCGTCGTCGGTACCGGCCGCGCGCTCCTGTGATGCTCTCGTCACGGCACCTGGGCAGCGGTCAGTGGCGCAGCCAGGGCTGCGGCCGGGTGGGGCCAACACCTGGGTAGCGGTCAGTGGCGCAGCCAGGGCTGCGGTCAGGTGGGGCGAGCACCTGGGCAGCGGTTAGTGGCGAAGCCAGAGCTGCAGTCAGGTGGGGCGAGCACCTGGGCAGCGGTCAGTGGCGCAGCCAGGCCTGTGACCGTGTGGGGTGACCGAAGCCCATCTGTCTGCCCTCTCGAACACTGCCACTGCTGAGGACATCCAGTCGATCGGGGCGACTACGACCAAAAGACTCCTGGCGCGTGGCGTCGGCCGCCCTGCTGGACACGCCCCTGCGTCACGCCTCGCTGCCTACGGACCGGGCGCAGACCGTTGGCCGCCGACCGATCGCCGATCGGCATCTCGGGCCCTCGGACGCAGCTCCTGACGCCACCCGGAGCCAGCTCAGCGGCGCCGGAGCGCTGCGCCCCCGTGCCCCCGCCGGAGGGGCGCTGCGCACCGCCCCCCCCCCCCCGGCGGGGCAGTGTGTCAAAATTACATAGGTTAAAGTTGCCCTGGAGGCCAGCAATGTCTTCGCGAAATCCCCGAAGGAGACCGGGATCAACAAAATATGTGATATATCCGGAAATGGAAGACTAAAATTGCGGAAAGAATGACAAAACCGAAAGCCCAAATCGTCCATGGCAAAGTACCATTTTCCACACACAACACTGAATTTTGACATACTCGGCTGGGGTCACCTGGGCTGCAGAGCTGCACGTGCTACCAGCGTCGCGCAGGGACAACGGGTGGTGCATTTCTTCTCGAAGGCTGTTTTGATATGCACGTGCTTAGGGAAATGTGATGAGTTCAGCGTAGTGTACACCCACGACTATGTTGCATCACGCATTTTTTCTTGGCTGAAAGTGTGGTTTTCTTTCTATGCATCAATCGTTTTAGCAAATACCGAAACGCGTGTTTGGTCATATTGGTGTACAAGTAGCACTAAATTTTTAAAGCAGGAAGGTTTCTGACTCCTCCAGCTCCTACAGGATCTCCATTCATGATGTGTACCAGTCACAGACGGTGATTTGTCTGTCGTAGCATTCGCAGTCGTAACCCCACGGAACCATGAAGACACCCCCTGTGCGTAGCGCAGCTGCTGGTAGAACCTGGGGAAGACGTGTCTGCCCCCATGCACACCTGCATCCTTTCCTCCCAGCGATCGTTGTGCCTTTCCTAGAGCGCCATAAATTACCCGTTTCCAGCGAGCACGGCGTCCACTGGGAGGGGAGGGGGCTGCTAATACGGCCCGGTGACAGGTCGTAAAGGCAGAGCGCCGGACGTCGACCGTCGTCCACCGCCGGCACGGAGGTCCGTGAGGGCCTCAGTCGCCCTGCCCCCATTACTCCCCCCCCCCCCCCGCCGCCGGATGCTCGGACGCCGGTCGTTGGGCGGGCAGGCGCGTGCCGAACTGGAGCCGCCCGCGTCCGGTGGCGACTTCAGGGGCGCGCCTTAGGGGCGGGGGGCGTCAAGGTCGCAACTTTCTATTGAAACGGGCGCGAACAGGCACGGAGGGTAGCCCGGCTGGCGAAAACAGGCGCCCAGCTGCGACTCATCGGCGGGATTGTTTTCATACTGATCACAATCATCAGGGATTGTTAAGTGAAAGGATGCATCACTTTACACAGTTCCGGGGCGTGCGTCACAGCATGCGATGGAAGTTCTTCACGGAGTTGGTACTCCACACCCACAGCACGCTCAGAAAGCACACCAGGCACAGGTTGCTACCGTTGGGATTGGCTTACAAGGGGTGGAATGTTCTAAGATTCACGCATTAGTTAACCACAGCTTTCATGCACCCTCGACCACGGACCAGGAAATCCTGCTATTTTGCCTATAAACGCCGAGAAAATTGATGCTTATTTATTTCTGATGACATTTCATGTCACGATTTCCTTTCACGTATTAAATGTTGCTACCAGCAACTGTAAAAGCCGGAGGCAAAATGCCGACTACATTGTGCCATTTACGAGGAGCGGAATTGTAAGTCATTTTCAGATTAATTGAACTGAACTCATCATCGCATCGGAATGATACATTAATACTCATTACTCTTCATCAACAGTGTAATGAGAGATGCGCAAGTTTCATAACTATGCATCCTCGGCAAAGTATCGCTGTCATCTGAAGGCTGCTTCAACCACATGGTCACAAACGAAATGAAACACATGAACAACCAAATCCATCACGCCTTCGCGACTTTCTTGCATTACACACTTTTCCTCTCCGAAAGGCTTCGAAAGTACTTAATGGATTGACTGAACTATCCAGGTGCTTAATACGCTTACAATACCACACGCATATGAATGAGGATCCTTCAGCTTCACTATGACAGCACCAGTGTTGCATGCACCCGTCATCATATACTTACATTGAAGGCATCCCTCACGTTAGCTGTTGTTAGCTGTTGGGAAGCAATAACTACATGCAGGTGCGCAATGTAACCTCCGTTTCGCTTCAAATGATAGGAAGTCCTGTGAAAGGCCTACTCCGGGCGTTCGCCTCAAATCTGCATGTCTACAAATGGCCGTTCACACGCCCTCTGACCCCGGTCGCGTCTCTCGATGACCCCCGTGGCCCCGGCCTCCTCTCCAGGTGACCTCCCGGGCGGAGCGGCGCGGCTCCTCCGACCGGCTCAGCTGGCCGCCGCCGACAGCCAAACGATCGGCCGCCGCCAGCGCCGCCTGTCGGTAGAGACTCCATCGCCCCACGCCGCACGAACACCGGCCCGCCGGCCGGGAGTGTGACGCCGGCGCGCGCCGCCGTGGGAGGTAGTGGTGACCGTGCCGCGTGCCGGCTGCGCTGGCGGAGATTTACCACGACCTCCGCATGGGAAGCGACGTGACGGAGCACGGCACGGACGCCCAGTGAGGATTTGTGACGCTCCTACTCCGACCGCCGCCTCTGCGCGGGACGTGAGAGGTAAGTGGAGGTCATTAATCTCTGACATTGTCGGTTGGGTCAAATCGTGCCTGCTCGTTACTTCGAACGCTTATTGGCCTGTGTCCCTGAAAAAACAGTCACATCAGGTCAGCCCTCGTGTTCAGTACACGGCATGCTCCTTGACATGCCCTTCAAAAAGCGCTCAGCCGCACCGCGACATTACGCCACCACCAAATGACGTTACCACATGATCACCCCATTCAACCAGCAGCAACCGCAGCAGTGGGGCACGGGCGGCTCTACCGGAGCGGCCGTGCGGTGTGCCGTGCTCAGGAGACCCGCCGCTCTGTGGCGGGCTCGGCCTGCCGACGGTCCGGCCACCACGCACGGGGCCCGCCGAGCGGCCCGCGCTCGGCGCTGACGTCACGGCCCGGCCGCGCCGCCGGAATACAGAGCGGCGTTCCCCGGCGGCGCCTGCACGCCCGCTCGGGCCGCGAGCTGCGCGCCGGCGAAACGGCCCATAACGCCGGCAGAGCCGAGCTGCACAGAGGCGGAGACGGGATGCACAGAGGCGGAGATGAGCTTCACAGCGGTGAAGACGGCTTGCGCAGAGGCGGAGACGGGTTGCACAGAGGCGGAGATGAGCTTCACAGCGGTGAACACGGGCTGCACAAAGGCGGAGGCGGGCTGCTCAGAGGCGGAGATGAGCTTTACGGCAGTGAAGACGGGCTGTACAAATGTGAAGGTGAGCTTCACAGCGGTGAAGACAGGCTGCTCAGAGGCGGAAATGAGCTTTACAGCAGTGAAGACGGGCTGCACAAAGGCGAAGGTGAGCTTCACAGCGGTAAAGACGGGCTGCACAAAGGCGAAGATGAGCTTTACAGCGGTGAAGACGGGTTACACAGAGGCGGAGACGGCTGTAACACCAGAAGAGGGGGCGGGGGAGGGGGGGGGGGGGCTGCACAGAGGCGGAAGCGGCTTGTAGCATCAGCGAGGATGGGCCGTGCAGAGGTGACGACGGCTGCGCAGCGGACGGGGACGGAGAAGGGGATGGTGGGACGGGTTCCACAGCGGCGGAGACGATCCGCGCAGCGTTGGAGACGGCCGCGCAACGGCAAAGGAAGTTGCACAGTGACGGAAACAAGCCGCAGATAGGACATGCTCTTGTGCAGAGTCTTGATATTATATTTAGTCTGACATGTGCATGTCTGACGAGAGTGAGTAGGCATGTGCATGTCTGACAAGTAGCCGCAGATGCTGTGGTGTCGGATTGCATTTCTATTCCGTGCGTTCGCGGTTCAGACGGCTCTTTTGATAACACAGATATCCGGCCCGATATAGATGCATTGTTCCACACGTTGATTGATGATTAGTTAGCTTACTGCCTGACATGCCCCGCGATATTTCCTCCGTTCTTAATTATGATAGGCTTAGTGCCCTGCTCTGCGATGGCTGAGGAGTGGCGGGCATAGCTATGCTCAGGATGGATGTCTGAGCTAACTGCCCACTGTGTGCAACTATTGCTCTGGAAGGAAATGCATACTGATATTCAGATGATATTCAGATGATATCAGATGATATTCAGCTGATACGCATGCAAATCTCTACAACACTTTTCTGTCATCCAGCTCTCTACTTATTATGAACGCAGCCTCCCACAGGTTGTCCTTTTGTTCTTTATCCGTGTTCTATATAGTTACCTGAAATGAAAAACAATTTATCGAGCGGGACCTTACAACGACCAACTTAAGTACTGGGATTTATATTTCATATAAGGCGATTTATAATTCACATAATTTATACTTCATATAAAGGGTGTAACATGCCAAGGAAAGCGAATTATACAGTTACTTAGTTCAGATGCAACAAAACCGAACAAAGACTGAAGAATAAGGCGTGAAACTTCCGAAAAACTATCAGCAACATTTAATGAATACCGAATATAAAGCTCATAGCTTTGCTAGTCGGTTAAGGTCACCGCCTCCGCCAGATCCACCGCTGCTCTCGAGTGCCAGCCTGAGAACGTCAGTGTGACAGAGCGCGGCTGTTCTGTTCTGTACATGGCTACATTCTTTGCCTTTTTCAGGCATTGATTCAAGGTGAACGAAAGTAATTGATGCATGACCTTTAAGCTTGATGTAAGGAAGAGTTTTTCATAATAAACGCTTCACTAGCGTGCTCCCTGTCTAGAAGAAAACCTGACTGGGGACTTCCGTAAGTGCGATTGTTTATTTTTTTATGTGCAGTTATGCAGCCTTGAGCTGTAAAGCCTTGGTTTCTGTTTCTTAAACAACCTTTTCTGTAGCCTTTTCTGCAGTTCATGGAAACTTTGATGCTCTGGTGTCGGTCAGTAGACGCACGAAGGAACGTTACTGATAAGCGGTTTTTGCCCTAAGTGCTATTCCATACCTTATTATTTTAGATTGGTACGAAGTTGAGCGAAGTGTCCAGAGTTCACGAGGCTCATCCTATATTCATGTGATCGAGACAGTTCCGTCTTCTGTTGTTTGTTTTTTTGTGGTTACATCATTCCGTTTAATCACCTTCCAAGAAAAACACCCGCAGATTCAGGTGTTATCACGATTCACACACATGTTGAATGATTCGGTGAAGGACACTGATCAGTCGTCAGTCGCAAGCTACGGTCATCTATCGTTTCCTATGTTGAGCCATCAGGTGCTGCGTTGTTTAAAGTCTTGTTTGGTGCCTTTTTAAGTCAGCAGCACCTACAGATGGTACATGTCTGCTGAAATAGGTGTAAGACACATGGGTTCATTAATTACCAGCTCAGTTGCGGGGCTGCTCTGATGAAGAAATCGCTGACCGCCCTTTGTTCTTGGCTCGTAAAGTCGCTTTCCCTGCGTACAAAACTGCCCGTCATCGCTCGGGCGTTCAGCAGCGGGACGCTTCTTGTCGTCGCCGGCACGTTTGCCCCGAGCTGACCCCTCGTGACCTGATCTTGCCCACGGCGTGTCGATCCGGCATGACCGGATAATCTGATTCCTTGGGCCAGCAGTAAGAGGTTCGCTGTGTCTGCAGAGAGACACTTGGCTCGTCCAGTTGTTTAATGGCGTCAGCGGAGATTAATGCAGAGCAGGCGAGGACGTAGGCCGGCCTCTGGCGAGCACTGGTGTGACCTGGTGACCTCCGATCCTAAGACGGAGCTAGTGTCGACCTGACCACCTCTAGGCGTGGGAGTGGGCCAGTCTGATCACCTAGAAACATGACTGGTGTTGATCTGACCTCCTCATGGCGGGAGTGGTGCCAGTGGGAGACCGTGGGTTCGCATTCCAAAGACAGCGCTTGATCACTTGGCTTGTCGGGGGCGGTTAAGCGGCAATCGACCAAGGTGTCAGCTGACACTGGGCAGTGGTATCACTTCACTACACTGTATGTTAAAATGTGTCGACAAACATGGTCTGCTGGACTAAAATTGCTGTGCCGGTGTGGTGTGTACCGGCTTCTTGCGCGAGGCGTGTTTGCGAGTCGTCTGCTTCCAAAACGATGCCTGTCGGTGGTGGATCAAATTTACACAACAGAAATGACAAATAATAAGCTGTAAGATACCCTGCCGACTTGTGAGCACGCTAACGTTGATTTCACTGGCTCGACAGTGTTTTTGAAACGGGAGCTGGCAAGCATGCCAAAAGCAAGGGCTTACAAACCTACCAGAATGAGTACGGCAGGCCTTCGTCCGTTTGAGATGAATGAGTTTCATACAACGCTACATGGCCGTATCTCGATGTTTTGCTCATCATCATCTTGTGGGAAACTTTGACGGTTTGTTAACGGGCTCCGACCGAGATCGCTGTCTGAGGAGGCGGTCTGTGACTAGGGCGGCAACTGTGTCATTCGGTACCCATGTGCGTATTGCGCAACCGCATTCAGTGCGCTCTATTTGCGCAATGCTGCAGCAAATGAGGTCGTGACGCTTGCGAGTTTTTGATGATAGATAAAATGCTTTTGTGAAATGGTGGAGGTAAATGATGGACAAGATTATGAATGTTGGAGGCATTCAATGAGCTGTAGCATGTCGATTTCTCCCGCTCGATTAACAGATTGCGGGTACCTAAAAGCAAAAACATGTGCTGCAGGGTTATACTACTCATGCAAAGCTCGTTTCTTCAGTCTCCTGCACACATTGATTATGCTGAAATGTGTATTAATACGCGCCCGGGTGGCCGGCTAGATAGCCTTCGCTCGGGTGGGGAGGGGTCAATTTGACCCCCTGAGATCTCGGGAAACAAGAGAGCTAGAGTCACCAAATCTACAGGGTGTATTGACCTGCACATGAACTCACTTTGTTTAAGGTTTCAGGTTCCCTGATAATGAAATTTAGGTAAAAAAGGTCAAAAAAGGTCAAGTTCCATGTTGGTCTCCAAAGTGCCCCCAGAACCTAGATAATCGTGTATAAGCAAAAGGTGACATACTCATTTAAGGTCAGTGACCTTTTTTGGCCTTCTGAAGGTCAAGGTGACCAAATAATATAAGATTGCTTTGGGTTTTGCATTTGACTAAGCGACAAAGATCACGCTAGGCAGTATGTTCCTAGAATCAAAGTGTTGACCTGGGTCATTTTAGGTCAATGACCTATTCTAACTTCTAAGAAGTCCATGGAAGCTGTATAATGCGATTCCTGCTATCAATGAATTTGAAATGAGCACCAGAAACTATTCCATACAGCAAGCCCTAGAGTAACAAAACAGGTTGGTTTTGACCTTGGCGTGACCTTTACATCTGACCTTAGGTCAATGTAATTTGCTCATTCAACTGCTGTGTTGCCAAAGAAGGCATCTCAGAGATGTATGGCTTCGTCTAACACTCCGTTGTTGGATCAGATTAAAGGATTCCCTAGAAATACCTTCGCTGAAACCATGGCCTGAATTTGACCTGCTATAGGTCAACGACCTTACAAGATGCACCTAAATTTTGTATGTCAAACGGTCCGCCATTCAATTATCTACAACTATGCAAAATTTGGCGTGGCTGTGCCGCGCCGTTCGGGAACCATTCTGGAAAAACCTTTGGAGGGTCAATTTGACCCCCACCCGAACGCGTGTTAATAGCCGAAACACGTCTTTCCGCCATTAGGAATGTTGGTCCTGTCTGGTTGCACTTTTTTGCCCCACATTGGCTCATAAGAGGAGATATTTGCATGAGTTCCAGTAGCTGTCTTATCTGTCAATGAACGACACAATCGGAATTGTGGAGTGATCTTATTTGGATGCCTCGGGCTTTGCTTTTTTGCGCCTTGCATACACGGTTAGATACTGATGGTTTGAGTGTACCTCTGCAATATAACGAGGAAGACCCGAGATATCTCTAATTCAGTCATACTGTAATGAACTAGGCTGTCTTTTGCTTTTATTTACGATGATTATTGTTGAAGTTGTCGACGCACGCAGGCTCGCCATCTCAGCTCCATGCGCCCGGTGTCCGGAGTCGGCAATCACGTGTTCGCGTGCTGCTGGCCGCTGACACACCGCGATCAGTGGCAACGCACAACGCCACGTCCGGGCGTCGAACCGGGTGTGACGTCACCAATCGGGGGCCTGTCGCCGCCGGCGCGTCTCGGCCAGCCGGCTGCCGGGCCCGAACCACTCCAGATCAGGTGGAGCGGCGCGGCGCGGTGCGGCTGCTCAGTGTCCGGTGCGGATAGCACGCAGAGCTTATCGAGCTCGCCCGAGCTCACAGATCTCTCGTCGTGATCTGTGCCTGGTCAGATCCGATCAAAAATCGTTCGAACCAGATCCGATCAATGGTGGCTTTCAGCCTGCTTCCCTTCGGTCGGGCTTGTAGCTGCTCAGTGTATTCACGGCGTGCACATGTTCAGTTGACGTTCACTGTGGTCGAGGGACGAAGCGACAAAGCGCAGTCTTTTGCAGAGTCTGATGGGGACTTGTACATGAATGAACGACCCAACCTGGCCCAGCCCCTTTTTGTTTTGGTATGGCTGACTCTTTTTGAACGCAGTAATAATGCATTGTAAGCTTATGCGCTTGGCGGGATACGGCATCACATTTTCAGTCATTTGCACACGCATTATGTCATCTCATCTGAAATGATGCTGCATAGACGAGCTGCGTTGCTGTGCTCTATTGCACGGTACAAGTCGGTAATGAAGGTATCGGGTACCTATCGATCACACACACACTTGCAGTAAATGTGAATCATCGTTCCAGTAGATGGGTAATGATAATACACAATAAACAAAAAACATCGTTTCAGTAAATGTGGAACAGTAACTGCAGGCACAAGCGATGTTAGCATCGTTCTTTTCAAAGATTCGTCGTTTGAAATGCCATCGGGCCGCCTCGCTTGGTATTTATGCCTACAGCTAGAGGTGTTGAAACCTAACAACTCATCCAAAGCAGTGCGTCTGGTTATGCATTTAAATGCATAACCGAATGCACTGCTTTGCTCAAAACTCATGTTCTTTGCTTTGCATCAAAACATCATCAACAATGCAATGCATTTGGTTAAGCCTTAAGAATGTGCATGAGTTTAAATGACATGTACATGGGAATAACCGAGAGGTGTCGGCGGGCGGTTAGGCGCCCATTAAATGCTTTATGTAAATAAAGCAAATGTTGAACTCGTCATGTCACGTGAGCATGAGCGAGTACGGCCCGAAACGTCGAGTTTTCTCCAGATAGCCGATTCTTGCTTGGTAGCGCTATTTGACCACCACCTTCTGTTATAATGAAGTTCGATCGTTTTCAGAACAAAAACTCCCAGTTCGTAACACTGCTTCTGTAATTCAGACCGAGCAATCATAATTATCCATGATCCCTCCATGGCTTAACCCCTTCCAAATACTTCCATTGCTAGGCTGTAGTTGGCTGTGAGTGAGTGTTATTGCCGTTTCAATCAGAGCAACCATCTTCAAGGCAGCGCCATCCAATTAGTGAAATGGCTGAGACAATCAATGCTTCCTTGATAAAATGCCAAGTACTTTCATGTCCGTGACCGTTACAATGCCGGTGCTCCATCACACGCTTCATGGCAGCCGTCAGTTCTGATGGGGCGCCGTTGTTGTTCGGCCCCGTTTAAAAATAGCCGGGCGCACGCCCGCCGCGTCCGGCGCGCCGTGTTTCTGGAGGCGCCCAGCCGCCGCGATCAGTCAAATCCCCGGCACGCACTGCCGGCCGTGCCGCCGCGGACAGGCTCGGCAGCTGTGCCGCCGCCCGCCGCCCGCCGCCCGCCGCGCTGTCCCGCTACACGGTCACCGGCGCCGGCGCCGCTGGCCGGCCCAGTCGGCTTCGGCGCGAGGTCTCGCCGCGGAGAGCAGGTGAATTCGCGGCCGGCCGACGGCACGGCCGATATAGGTCAGCCGGCAGCGCGGCCGGGCCGCCCGTTCAACGCCCGGCCTCGTGTCCAGAATAGCAGACGAGGAGGCTTGGTGTCATGGCGGGCATGGGCGGTGACTTGGCGACGCTTCAAGTAGCGAAAAGTTGGCGAGGAGTGATTTGATTGGTGGAGAGGGAACTGAGATTTCGAAGCGACTTGGGTAATACAGCTCTGCGCTGTCCAATTGTAAAGGGAAAATGCGTCGCTGAGCTTTAATATTTCCCTAGCTTGGCTGGAATACGCTGAATATGCAAAAGGTTTGTGGACGGTTGTCACCCCTGTCCTCTCAGTTTGTCATTCTAGCTGTAGCGTATATGTCTTTAAATATCTTTATATATTTTTACGTCTTCTATATGTGATGGGTGTCTTCAGCCCGATGCAATGGATGTGTTTTCCCCTGGCGCATGCCATCAGTTGACATGCACATGCTTCAGTGACTGCTTCAGCAGCACACATCATCAGTTTAGCAGTGTTGCCAGCAGAGGTCTGCAAAGATCTGCAAGGGTCATCGACCCTCTGGTCGTGAGCGAGCTTGACGCGAATCATGCTACAGCGATGTAAAACTATGTATTTAGTACTGGTGGCGAGGAAAACGCATAATCCTGTGGGTGATAGCGGGGTAGTCGCGAGCAAACTACCATGGGTACTCGTCCGCGAGCCATGGACTTAGCCGTGTTCGGGAGTTTTTAATGACTGATATGAGATCTCGGCGCCCAGAGCGGGTGGAGCCTTAAAACCAGTCATGTGATGTCGACGAAAGCGCTGGCTTCATGGGCGATATCAATACTGGCCGACCCATAGGTACGTCAGTAACAGATTTACCGTTTGCCAACGTCGCTTTTCTTAAAACCGGCCTAAAATGGATTGCGTTGTGGCCAAAGCCGAAACACATCGGACCGTTAAAAGTGTACAGGCTGGGGAAACATTCCTTTTGAACAAACATGCACGCAAAGCATTAGCGTTTTTCCAAATGCTTCCGTCAGCCACCAAAAACTTTAATTACACGAAATTCATGTATCTCGTCGACCAAAATATCCAGTTCTCAGTAGGCTTAAATTCAACAATAGTCCACGAGTCACTCGTGAATGTGTGCGCGAACCTTTAACATCTAAAATTGTGAAAGAAGGGCATTCCACCTCATGTTTTGATAATTACCGGACGCATTCATTTTCAAAGGCCATGGCCCCATTCGCTTATGTTTAAATAGAGTCTAACTCGTGATAAGAAGCACGTGATCACCTCGTTTGTCCCGTGTCGCAAAAGACGTCATACTGGTTGTACCGTCAACCGGATCTCACTAAAATGCTTAACTGAAATGGGCGGTACCAAGTGTGGACGTAACCACGCCCTGTCATTCGGGGCTTACGACGCGTTCGGCTACTGAGACCAGATGACATCGCCTGCCCTCAGGCGAGCAGGTGGTGCTCGCCCCTGCCCCAGCATGAAGGAGGGGCACAGCGAACAGTCGAAACCCGTACCTCTGGTTTCTCAGGCGCGCTGCTTGGCTTAGCTTAGCACGAGGTGTCACTCGGGTCAGGGGACGCAGCCAGAGCCTTGGTAAATGGATGGGAGGCGGGGGGGGGGGGGGGGGCGCAGGTTTGACAAAAGCCCCCGGATGAAAATGCCTCCCCCCCCGCCTGATAAGAAAATTGGATGAGGCCCACCTGACTTCGAGAAGGCACAGTTTTCTGTCTTATCTAATTCTCACTTTTTCAACCGGAGCAGAGATCAAAAGCTAACGGAAGATGCAAATCGGTTTGCATTCTGAAGACAATAAGCTGAATGAGCGGGCATTAAACGACTGTATGAATAAATCGACAACGTTTTCATTTTACAATGGTTCGGCGAGCGTTTTCTGAACCGATAGTACTCAGGGACTTTGCTAGGATTGCCAGGATTGATTTACCAGGATTGTTTTACGAATGTTTTGAGGACCCTATGAATGGAGGTAGATCGAAATGAGGTCAACGTTTGATAAAAACATGGTCAGTTCATGCCCGTCTGGAATGTCCGCATCGATGAGTAATGCAAGTTATGCATTCGAGTTTTGAGCATGCTCGCTCGCAAGTCTTAGAAACAAAACCCCGACTACCGCCGTCGCTGTCCCCATGGCCGCGTGGCGTGAGCCCTGCGGCTAGTACTAGGTGCTGGCAGACAGGCGGACACAAAGTATGACGTATCTGAAAGAAGCGCCTTTAAACGCTTTAGGGCATCAACTCGTAAGTGAACAAGGCAGTCCGGGTGTATTTCACCTGGAATTTTTAGATTGATGATGGTTACGGATGAACATTCATTTACAGCACCGTGAACTGATGCTGGAATGTGATGAAGAAAGACTACAGGTAAAATCTTCTTTTGTTGCCTCTTCCTGCGGCTGTTCCGTTCAGAGGACAACCTTTCAACTACGGTGTTGACATATTACTCCAGTCTAATTTGTGAACGTTGCGAAATGATTTGGAAATAAATTTGGCAGCATGATTCCTCGTCGGTCGTTCTCGCGCGCCCGGCGCTCGCCGCCTGTTGTAATCTGCAGCGGCCAACGCCGTTCGGCATTCTCCCGGTTAGGGCTGTAGGGCCATTCCGTTCCAGCGCAGGGCGTCTACCAGATACCCTTCTGGCGCCAGGGCGGCATGGTCCCCTGGTCGATCCGGTGGTACCAAAGGGATGCATTACACACTGGTCCTCTCCGTGACGCGGGAGGCCCTGTCACCCGGGCTGTTGGCCCGAGATTGGCGCAGGAGCCCTCATTGACGTTAGATTCCTTATCGCTGCAGGTGTTCCAAGTAATTGGTACACAGACTCCAGTTTGGCTTAACAAGCCCTTTGCCGTAATGGGTTGCAGGCCCCCATTTGGCACAGGGGGCTCTGAATGACGCAGGGCCATGAACATAAGTTGTACATTATTTCATTGTCAGCCGGCCGTGACCAACGTTCACCATTTACCATTGACCAACGGCCCTCTGACATTCACCATCCCGTCCCCGTCCCTGTTCGCCAAAGTTTCCCTGGCCGGTTCGGGGCCTCTTTTCGACCGACACAGGACCCCCTTTCAGGCCATGTGGGCCCCTGACCGACACAGGGACCCCTCATTGTTTCAGGGCCCCGAGCCGATGCAAACTGGGTACTTCGGCCTTTTTCTGCTTGGGAATTGGGCCACCAGGGATCAGGTCCGACACGGAGACAGCTGCGCGGTGTTGGTGGTCTCATCCCAAAATTGTCCCCTCCTTGAAAAAGGGTTCCAAGGCTCTCGTTGTCCCAGGGGCCCTACATCTGTACAAGAGACCCTCTGACTGGCATTTGAGGTCATGGTCCCACAAGCTGGGATACAGGGATCCTACCGCCAGCCTCTCGGGCCGTTCAGCTTTCCGATCGGGCCCTTGATCGTCAGGCACGGGACCCTCTTCGCCCCCCCCCTCCCCCCAGAGCGCTACCCCTCGCCGACCCGGGGCCGCTTGCCAGCGCAGAACCCCTTGTCAGACATTGTGACCCCATCGAGCCCCAGCCAGTGTAAATCGCGGGTCCAGGCTCGTCCTTACTTGGGCAACGGGCCCTCAGACTGACACGGAGCCGACTGTTCGGCACTGGTGGTGCCTGACTGACAGAAAGGCCACATCGGCTTAGGGCGCCTCCAAGCAGCACAACGAGCCCTCTAGCTAGAATCTGAGGGCCCGGACCCGTGGGTCCGGGCCCCTTAACACGACTTCAGGTCACCCTTTGGGTCTAAGGGTAGGGGACGATAAGGAGAAGGGTATGGAGAAGCACTTTCCTTTTGCACCCAGCCCCTCCGCCCTTGCTACTGACTGGCGCCCCTTTCTGTTTTTTTTTGTGTCATCTGGTATGATCTGTCAGTCAAAATATTATAAGTTGCCCAAAAGTGGCTGGGGTCCGGGCCCCACCGACTCCAGTAGTAGTTATGGTAGTGATGTCCGTGGTACCAGGAATAAGCATTTTCCAGCTTTCAAAAAATCCAAAAATAGCTTGATTCTCATCCGATTGTATTTCGTTGGAAGCGTCCCGCGTGTTTCGTTTGCAAGGTGTATTGTATGACGTTTGCATGACAAGAATACATGACTCCAATCCTCACGCTGCACGATAAGGCCACACGGCATGTAACGCTTCAATTAGCTTCTTTGCAGCTTACCATTCGTACGAGCAGAACGGGCGTCACCGCCTTTCATGCGGCTTACAAGCCCGCATTCGAAAAAGGAAGGCCGTATTGGGATTGGCTGATGAACTGATATCGGCGGTTATAGCCGCCAACCGTTACCGGGACCAGCCCTGAAGCCGCCGCTGCCGAGTCGGACCCGGCTGCTGCTCTGCTGCAGTGCGAGGCCGCAGAGCGGCGCGCCTGGCCGACAGAAGTCCACCCGAGATGTCGGACAGCACCAGCTATCCATAACTAGAGCGTAGGCCGTCTGCACGCACAGGCGGCAGCCCAACAAGTGGTCCGTGGGCAGAGGACCGGCCGATGGTCTGTTCAAGGCCGTCTGCACGCACAGGCGGCAGCCCAACAAGTGGTCCGTGGGCAGAGGACCGGCCGATGGTCTGTTCAAGGCCGTCTGCACGCACAGGCGGCAGCCCAACAAGTGGTCCGCGGGCGGAGGACCGGGGACTTCCGGCCGATGGTCTGTTGCAGGCGGTCTGGTACGGCACGTCCGGACCGCCCACCGCGATGAGTCCAGGCTGGTGCGCAGCACCGGGAGATGTGCGTTCTGTGCGTTACATTTGCACGGGTCAAATGTGACAACTTGCCAACTTCTTGAACAATGTCATTGTTCTTCAGCGATGTCAATTTGTCACGTCTTTCGTGTAGTTTTGGTAGCCGTGGAATGAACGTGTCTTTAGCGTTATATTTAATTATCAAAGGTAAACCGAAAAATAACCTGAGCCATGGACACCAATAACCATCCCAAAGTTAACAAAATGACAGGATTCCGCAATGATCAAAATCAAAATCAGGCTGATCGACGCATTTCACATCTCGCGCCAATCTGCTCTGGCCGCGGCCGGCGTCGGTGGACACGTTTAATCCAGCAGTAAAAAGCAAAGGACACCAGCAGGAACATGTGTCGATGACACCTGATGCCATCGCGTCACAAGCCGCATTGCGTGTTGGCTGGAGCCGGGCGGGGGACGAGCGGGCTCGAGCGAGACCCAAGGCGGCGGGCCTGGCCGGGAGGGCTCGAGCGGGGGCCGGGCGGAGGCCGGGCGGGCTCCAGAGAGGCACCAGGGCACCTTGCAGGGCCGGACCGGCGGCGCGTGCTCACGCCAACCTCGGGCGGCGTACGCCCGTCACCTGACCCCAGGGAACTTGAATCACCTAACCCAACCGACTTAACCATATCCAAAACATTCCATCAAACACCGTCATGAACTCTGATCAAGTGCGCCTTATGTGCGCCCGAAAACGGTGACGGCGTTGGCGAGTCTCACGGTCTCGTCAGTCGTGCTGGCCTGTGAATGCATAGGCGGCCACTCTGCCGCCCCTTTCCCAGCGCTAAAAATGACCTCCACAGGTACATCGACGATGCGAAGACGGAACCACCCAGAGTTTGGCGCGATCCCCTGGTCGTTGACGCTGTTCCCACGCCGTGACGTGAGGCCCCATGTCTGGTAGACAGCTCTGCTGTGGGCGTGCTCGGCTGCCGCGTGGGCGCGATTCTGCTGCGGCCAAGCCGGTGCTGGTGTTGAGTAGGCTGTTAATCCGTCAATTAATGCTCATACCTGGTCCGAGCTTCGTGACACACTGCTCTAAGAGCTCACTGTCGGTCACAACGAGGGGCGATTCATAAATCACGTGCAAACCGTCGTGTAAACCATTCTGTAAGAAAGGAGATCACTGCTCATTGATCCTAGTTGAGTCAGCGTTCCGCTGATTTCGTGTCAGGGCCGCCATTGCAAGCCGCTTCAACGGTAGGGACCATTCGTAGATTTGAAGATCAATGGAAGCATGCCTTACACATCTACTCTGTGCTCAAGGTGGCTGCAGTTAACGAATGCAGCCGTATATAATAATTGATAAATGAACATAATGAAATATGGTTCGACATACGTATTCCAGTAAGAACTGGCAAAACTGGTTCCGGTACGCTCTGCGTAGGGTAGTCGTGTTTGCAAATGATACTTTTAACGTGATTTAATCGTTAGTCACGTTTAATCGTTTCCTTTCGCGCGTAGTGACATCTGTCGTACGTAGGAACACGGGATGCTTGCACATGTGCTGTTGTTAGTCTTGCCGGCAGTCGAGCACCTGACGCGCATTGCTTGACGACGTCGACCAATGTCGACAAGAAACTGCTCGTTTTCAAGACGCTAATAGTTGCATAGTTCCGACTGAAGTGTGCTTACGACGTAACAAAACGCAAGCATGAAAAAGAGATGACTGCCCGTGGCGGTTTCTTCACATTGTGTTGCAAAATATGGCGCCTGTGGAAGGCCGTGATGATTGGAGCGTGCTGGGCGGGAGGATCATCGCCGTAACGTCAGACTCCGGTCATCACGGCCTCTGCCGGGCTGGCAGCCGGCTAATTACATCAATATCGCCGGCTGCAAGCATGCGATCGCTCAGGGCAGGCATTACGAAGGCCTGCCACTTCCTGGTAGAGAGGAGGGGCCTCAACAAGCATGTTTTTGGTCATAGCAGACAGAGCTCAGACTCCGGCTGACGGAGGTCAGAGTCAACAGGCAGACTTAAAGCCTTAGCAGACAGGCCTCGTACTCCAGCAGGTAGAACTCAGACCCCGACAGACTGAACTCAGAGCTCAACAGATAGACCTCAGGCCACGGGAGACGGATCTCAAACCAGCGAGTTACGGGGTCACAAAATAAAGAGATCCATGACGTTGGCTGTCAACAAGCATCCTGGTGGTCAGCAGTTGGTGACGTTCGATGGTTGGTTGAATGTGCCGATGTGCGAGGGATGACAAGTAGGGGGGATGGGGGGAATGCTCTTAAAACTATGACACTTTCAGTGCTGTTCTGGAACAGCACATATGTAGTATTACCACGTCCAACGCACGCTGTTGAATCATGTATTGCCCTTTTCTGGTCATCCTTAGAAGTTAGGGGAAACATTCTGCTGAAAAGAATCGATCAGAAACAATCCAGGAATGACTCAGGAAGCGTAGGTATGGAACGCATCGTTTAACGAACCCAGCGACCGTCCGTCCTTTCGGTGCCGCGACGTTAACCACGCTGCCCCAGTGTGTGCCTGCGGTGAGGCGAGCAGAGTAGGACGGACCTCAGTATGATCTCACTCCTCCGACCCGGAACCGCCAGCTGAGCCCGCTGCTGGCCGGCCCATGCACCGTTCGGTTCAATGGGTGAGGCCGCCACCGACACCGGCGGCCGGGACGCGGGCAACGCACGGCGTGCCGGGAGTCGGACGTACCGGCGCCGGCCGGCGGCGGCCGACTGCTGCCGACCCGGGCGACTTTTTACTGCCGCGATCTGTTCGCGCGGCGGGCCGTCGCAAACGCTGGCATAGATCTGAACTACCTCTCCGCGCCGGCTCGTGCAGAAACGTGCTACGTCATCGCCATCGGCCACCCGCCATCAGCCAGCGGCCGGTGACGGCCACGCCTTTCGTCCATAGCCCATATGTCTCAGCGGTATCGCGTGAAAAGAGTTCCGCCTTTTCGCTTATCTCAGTCTCTCCCACTGCAGCTCTCTCTCTCTCTCTCCTCTCTCTCTCTCTCTCTCTCTCTCTCTCTCTCTCTCCTCTCTCTCTCTCTCTCTCTCTCTCTCCTCTCTCTCTCTCTCTCTCTCTCTCTCTCTCTCTCTCTCTCTCTCTCTCTCTCTCTCTCTCCTCTCTCTCTCTCCTCTCTCTCTCTCTCTCTCTCTCTCTCTCTCTCTCTCTCTCTCTCTCTCTCTCTCTCTCTCTCTCTCTCTCTCTCTCTTCTCTCTCTCTCTCTCTCTCTCTCTCTCTCTCTCTCTCTCTCTCTCTCTTCTCTCTCTCTCTCTCTCTCTTCTCTCTCTCTTCTCTCTCTCTCTCTCTCTCTCTCTCTCTCTCTATCTCTCTCTCTCTCTCTCTCTCTCTCTCTCTCTCCTCTATATCATCTCTCTCTATCTCTCTCTCTCTCTCTAGCTCTCTCTCTCCTCTCTCTCTCACTCTCTCCCTTTCTCTCACTCTCTCTCTCTCTCTCTCTCGCCCTTTTGCTCTTTTGCGCTCTTGCGCCCTTTCGTTTTCTTTGTCTCCTTTCCTCCTTTCGTTGTCTCAGCGCTGGATTTCTTGCTCTCTACCCTCTGCTCTCCGCGCTGTGTGCCCTGTGTCAGGGGCAAAGCCTGGATTTTCGTAACGTGGAAGGGGGAGGTCGGAGCTAGTTGAGTACGCATCACGCCCTTTTTTCACTTTCTGTCGGGAGCCATCTAAGATGAAAAAAATTCAGACAAAAAGGCTCCTTTCTTGACTGCGCCCCTGTCCTGTGTGTTCTGTGCCATGCACCCCACTCTGTTCTTTCTCATCTCCTTTCATTTCCTGTTCTCTCCTTCCTCCTCCTCTTTTCTCCTTTTTCTCTGTCTCTTCCGCTGTTAGTTAGGGCGCCCCGTCGCCTGCGCGTGAGTTCGTGTACTCCATTACGGCAATTAAGCGTGCTTCAAACTCGGCCTCGGTCGCAGTCACGCACCAGGCTCCGCCCTTCAGAGGCAGAGGCTGGGATTAGAGGAACCGACGCCCCGCTGTGCTCTCTGGAGCGCAGGGGACTCGGCTTGCCGACCAGCGCTGGTCCCGTCGTCAGCACGTCGGCCAGCACTGTTACCCTCGTCAGCACGCCGGCTGCTGCCCTCCCATGGCGGTGGCGGCTGTCAGCGGTGGTGCAGGGGCCAGGTTGGGCGGCTCGTCTGGTCGGCCCTGGGTCGTGGTTTGTGGGCTATCGCTGCCGTTCCGCCTTCGCAAACAAAGCCGGCCCCCTGCCGATAAGCGGACGGCGCGCGCGGGGCCGGCCGCGACGCGTGTTGTGCGCCGGCTGGAGTGCGTGTCCGCGTCAAACCTGGCCGCGGGGCGACGGTGGGATGCCGCCCCGCTGGGCGGAGGCGGCGGCGCGGTGGCCGGGTCAGCGGCGCTCGGACCAGTTCGGTGCGGCCGCGCCAGGCCGCGCCAGGCCGTTCCACGCTGCGTTCCATGCGTCACCGCTCGGTCAGGTGTATCCCCCCTCTCTCCACCCCCAGAGAAACCGGTCGGGCCAGCCGGCCGGCGCGCCCTGGCCCGCGGGCCCACTCGGTGACTCGGTGTGCCGTCGTCATGGGAAACACTGCGTCACGGGTCCGATGCCGGCCTATTGAGCCGGACCGGGCGGTGATTGGGGCCCGGCTGCGTGCGGCCGACCAGCTGCCGCGGCACGGAGCCGGAGTCTGGTGTTTACTGCGCAGTCTCATAGGTCTCAGTGCAGATGTACTCTGTATGATGCCCCTGCCTGTGTGCTATATAGTCATGAGTGGTCCATTTTTGTCGCGAAACTGCACACTCCTCACCTTAATAGCCAGTTTATGTATGCATTTATTCACAAGTGATTTCATGCATGCACTTGGAGCTCACATACCAAGGCAGCTGGTTAAATTGCGCCAAATTATTCACTTCCTGAAGCTGCGAATTAACGCTGTACCCTGTAATTCGCGGCACGCGTCCGACTGTTGGGACTGACTAGGCTGCCTAGCGAGCCAGCGATCCCGGCGGTCATCACCGGATAGAGGCCCGACCAGAGCTGAACTGCGCGCGGCTCAGCACGGCAGGCGGTGGACTGCCAGAACCTACTGCGCTGGAGATGCGCACAGAGGGCGCGAGCGACGACCCCACCCACGCGACGCTCCGCCCTGCCGCTGTGAGGCGCGCAGTCCCGGCCGTGCGGTCCTGACCTTGCGGCCCCGGCCGTGCAGTCCTGACCGGGCGGTCCTGACCGGGCGGTCCTGACCGGGCAGTCCCGGCCGGGCAGTCCTGACCGGGCGGTCCTGACCGGGCAGTTCCGGCCGTGAGATCCCGGCCGTGCGGTCCTGACCGGGCGGTCCTGGCCGGGCGGTCCCGGCCGTGTGATCCCGGCTGAAGGCGGACCGGCCCGCGTGTTCCCCAGGCCGCAAACAAGCGGCGCGGGCGCCCAGACCGCCCCGTCCCGTCCCGCGCGCCGCCAGCTGACCACAGGCCAGCTGGCGGGCGCGGCTACGGCTGGTCGGAGGCCGCGCACCTGCCCACAGAGCTGAAGGGCCGGCGGCGCGACGCTCCAGACGCGGGTGGGGAGCGGGCAGCCATGATGGAAGGGGTGCCTGTTCGTGTTGGTTAGACGTGTTCACTTTAGAGTGAATGTTTGTGTTGGATCTTCTGCGCTTTTGTCAGTCAAACATCTATTCGCACTGTTACTTTCATTGCTAGGCAATGACAGAGGATGGTGTGCATATGATCAGGCGTAGGCACCTGCAAGATTTATATGCAAGCCGTAGAAATAGATAGCTAGGTGGATTTGGTTGCAGATACCGCATGCTGATAAGCCTGATGCTCATGTCCCAGTGGCGCGTGGGTCACAGCTGTGGTGGAGCTGAGCTCATGCTCCCAGTGGCGTGTGGGTCACAGCTGTGATGGAGCTGAATTCATGCTCCAGTGACGTGTGGGTCCAGTCCCATGATCAACGGAGCACGGCCCTTACACCCGACCGGGGATCAGCGGGGACGCCGAGGTCATGCGGGCTTTACCTGGCGACCGCAGCAGCCAGCCGTCGGGCCGGCCAAGGGTGAATCCAGTCGAGTCTGCCGCTCCCGGTCCGCTGCAGCGGCGCACGGGACAGCGGGGTCAGCAGGAGCAGTACGGACCCAGCGGGGTCAGCAGGGGCAGCACCGACCCAGCGGGGTCAACAGCTGCTGACCAGCCACGCGGATAGCCGGCTGCGCGACGCGCTATTTGAATTTGAACGACGATGCATGTGATTTGAATTTATTTGGTGTAGCAAGCACGATAAAACAAAACGCACGAAACTCATTCAAAACTACGGCAACGACGGCTTGTATTTGACGGTGTTGATGCATTTATTGATAACATGAAAGTCACTTGGTTAGGACAATTAGCAAACCCGAATGCTGATCGGGCGGCATTAGCCGATATACATATGCCCAGCTTGTATCCCCTCTAAACATGCGGAAGTGGCGAATTAGGTCACACGTCAGGAAACGTTACACCGTTTTGTACAGGTTTGCTGAACGCATTTATTAGATTTAACTCTGGTTAGCAACCAAGCATCGAAGGCACGTTAGCAGAATTAATGCGGCTTTGTAATCACACCAAATCCACTGAAACAAAGATCCGGAATTGGGTTGACAAAGGGTTGCAATTTATCGTAGCCTTATTCCGTTGTTGTACAGAAAATATATGTTCAACAGAACAGCTCAACGCATTTCACATGCGAATGGCATTATTGTGCTATATGTCTCTTACGCGTAGCCTTTCACTTAGCTTACGCATCCAAGCAGACACCTACTATCTTAGCACTCAAGCATTTCCTTTAAGATTAGCATGATGCTGAATAAAACAAACGCCAAAGGTGTGCATACGACACTTTCACCTAAGCACTAGAAAAACACAAAATTTGTAACGAGTGAGTTCACGGTGGTTGTGAGAAAGATGTAGGCAACTTTGTGCAAGGAAGTTTTGTTCAAGTTAGGATCGCTACTATATCTTCGTATATACTATAGCTTTATTAGACAACTGTTACAAGAGTAAACGCAACGAACAAATTTTTGCATGCAGCACATCTTAAACACCAAAATCACTGCTCTTTCTGTGAGAATTCTGGGTAGATTCTGGTTCACCAAACAGATGGTGCTGCTACCTGGTGCTGTTACAGATGGTGCTGATGGTGCTGCAGGTGCTGTTACCCAAAGGTGCAATTTTTATTAGAGAGATAACCTTACACACTCGAAAAACTTACAGCCTTCAGTTCAGTTACAGTCCCTCTTCGACAGCGTGTCTGGTGTTCAGGCGCTGATACTGATTGTAAGCAAGCCGGCGATGCATGGAACTACAACAGCTCAACAGCAGCTACAGCTACAGCAATGGGGACGCACCTGCCGTGAAAACAGTCCATTTTTCTCGTTCTCAATTCATAACTCAGAACTAAAATTATCTACATGTAAGCATGTGTATACGCATATTATATATATATATGCGTTAGCATGAATGGTATGTGACATTAGTATAAATGATAATGTATATATATATGCATATATATACGATGTTAATTTAGCTGTTTCTTCGTACACCTAAAATATATATAGCGGTCGCATTCCCATTGGTCGTGGCTCAAGAGATGTTACCACAAGCAGTGTGAAACCTCAGAATAATTGCAAGTGACTACATGATGGATTTATGCTGTCTGGCACCATGTTTTCGCACGGAAGTCCTTCAAGGACACTCGTTAGCTTGCGTTTCAATATGCAGCAGGGGGCGATTAATTACCGCCCCTGCATTCTCGTTAGCATGTTTTGGCGCCTGGCTGTCGTCAAGCGTCGTTTCGGAGGTCGGCCGCAGTTGCATCATGTCGGCAATTCGCGACATTCCACATCCTTCAAGCCACGGGAAGATGGCTGAGCTCACTTAGAACGTTATCTGCTTTTTGTCGTGCATTGTTAGCGTTCTTTCTGCTGCATGGATATCGTGATCCACTAAAGTTCAGTCAGCCGCCGAAACAAGCACTGTGGCAACATACCGGACTTGGGCTTCCGTGTTTGCGGGAGTCATTCCTTCCCCGACCCATGGCCAAGCCGATCCCACCGAGCGTCCACCGAGCGACTGTCAGCACCTCAGTCATGAACGCGTCTCCCCCCCCCCCCACCCCCCTGGCACAGCTGGCGTCGGGACGACCCGGCGGGTCGTAACCCAGGCCGCGTGCGGTGCATGGGTGACGACCCGCCGCGTGCGGTGCCGAACCCCCTCCGCTCGTCTGACGCGCAGCCCGCTCTGCCCTGCAGGTCTGGGGAGCGCGGCGCGCCGCCGGGGCCGCCGCCGGCTGCACGCTGGATTCACGCCGGGCACCAGTGGTCGGTAAGTGTGTCCCACACGCGGACCCAGACGCGCCCCGGAGTCCTCGACCGCTGCACGCTCACGCTCGCCATTGTCGGTTGCCAGGGCCAGGGCAGGATAGGTAGAGCCATGCGCCTTCAATGCATAGATCGCTAGGTCCCGCTTTCTCGTTTAGGTTCGAAAGGGCGTTTTCATACTGACACCGTGCGCTTGATGACCGCTTTGTGACAGCACATCATTCACGACTAGTTTAGTCCAGGTCTGTCCATTAAACGCCTACATAACCGCTGTGCGTCCTAATGCGGGCGGCGGCAGCGAAGCTGAGCGTTGGACGGGCCACAGGCAGCTTTCATTTCCCAACAGTGACAAAACACGGCAGTGGGACGCTTCTACCACAACAACCGCAGATTCAATCAAAGGCAGGGCCAGCCTCCCCTAATGGCCAGCGATTACGAAGTAGCCTTTGGCGACGAAGTGCTGCGCTGCATTAGAGCCCAATCAACGCGCCGCGACCCCGCGACCCCCGGGCCGGCAGCAGCGCCGGCGGCGCGCCGGGCGCGCTCTGTCAATACCACGTGACCAGCCGCGGGCGGGCTCGTCTGACCTCCTGACCCCGCACGCAGCTGGCGCGGCGGCCGCGGTCCGACAGTGCGCCCGAGCGCACCAGCAACCAGCGACGCGAGATGTGACGCGCGCGCTGTCCCGGCGGCCGCGGCGAGAGCGCAGGCGCGCCGACCGGGCGGCCCCGATGGTGAGAGGCGCGTGGGCTGCCGCCGGCCAGCCATTTGCATGCGGCCCGAGCTGCCCCGCTTGCGCGCTGGCCAAGGTGCGGCTGGGGGTACCGCTGCGTCTGCGGAAGGCGCCGCTCCGTCGGACGGGCCGACGCCCGCCGCCGGGGACGGCAGGCGGGCGGGCGGCCGGCGCCGTGGCCGGCTGACCCGTTTGTTGTTGCTGTGGTCCGCTTGTCGGTCGGCGCCCGGCGGCGCTGGGTCAGCACGCCGGGCGGAGGGCGGCAGACGGGTGGCGGGCCTCTGGCGGCTGGTCTGCACGCCGTCCAGCAGCGGTTGACCAGACATACAGCCCGCAGACGGGCCACAGCCAACCCTGTTTCTGCGGCCAGCTGCAGAGTCGGTCGATCAGATGCCCGTCAGCAGCGACTGCTGGCGGCTGAGTGGCGATCAACTCCCGGATCAGCCGTTGGCGACACGGACCGAGATGCTCTCCATGGGCGTCAGCCCACGTCGAGCTGAGCGCTCCAGTGACGCACGCGTCGCTGCGAGTCGTCGCGTCCAACTGTAAACAAGCTCTGATTCACCAGAACAATGAACGCTGACCGGCGTTACTCGATCTCGGTGTCTGCCCTCCTCAGTCGCAGGCCAGCGGCCGCCTGCCCTCGGCCCACGTTTTTTGCCGCTCTCCCTTCTCCCCGCGTCGCTCGGCGTGAAATTCTCGGCGCGCCTCCGCCGACGCTGCTGCCGAGCGGAGAGCGAACAAAGCTCCCCCTCCGAGGCGCGCCGACAGCGCCGCTCGCCCCGCCCCGCCGCCGCCGTCGCCGCCGAGTTTGCACGGAGAGGGCCGGGGCTGGCGCCGCCGCCGGCGGACCCGGCAGTGCTGCGTCGGTCGCGTCGCCGTTGGGAGCGGTGCGGACGTCCGGCGAAGCTGACCGTAGATGTAGCGCGAGGGTGCGACGCGCTTGGATGGCGGCGCGATGACGAGTGACAGCGCGAATGAAAGGGACTTGTTGGGAGTGCGGTGCTAAACTGAGTGGAGCCGCGGTGACCTGCGGGCAGCAGCGGCTCGCGCTGCCAACCAGTGCGGCGGTGGTACCTAGTGTGGTGAGGTGCTGCCGGCGTTGGTGGCTGGTGTGGTGAGGTGCTGCCATTTGCTGCCGGCGGTGGTAGCTGGTGGGTGAAGTGCTGCTTTCTGCTGCCGGCGAGTGGCTGCGTCTCGGCGGCTCCGTCTGCCCCCCCCCCCCCCCTCCTCCGCCCACTGGCCGACTGAGTGACGCCCGATCGGCGATGCAAGCGCCGCCCTCCCCATGACGACTGGCGGCGGCTCATTCAACTGCTTCGGCAGCGCAGGTGAGGCGGGGAGGCCCGCCGCCGCGGCCCGCTCTCGCGCGGCGGCTGCGCACGATCTCATGCTCCGCCCGCGCCCGGGTCACGACCCGCGAGCGGCGCGGGCGCCGCAGGCCCGGCTGCGGGAGTCGCCGACCGCCGGCGGTACGCACTGAGGCCGGCCGCTGCACGAGCCGAGCGGGAGAGCGGGCGGGGAGCGAAGGAGAGAGCGAGGCAGGCCTTGCAGAGGTGGCTGCTGGCCAGCCCCGCGGCCCGGCCGTCGTGCCACATCTTGCTGGCGTTATTGTTGCAGCAGCGGTCCAATGTATGCATGCACGTGCAACCGATCGTGTGCAACAACAGATTGTCGGCCGTAAATTCAAACGGGCCAGTCACCGACCCACTTTTCTGGCCCATGGCTCCTCTTTCTCTCTCTCTCTCTCCCTCTTTCTCTCTCCCTCTCTCTCTCTCTCTCTCTCCTCTCTCTCTCTCTCTCCTCTCTCTCTCTCTCTCTCTCTCTCTCTCTCTCTCTCTCTCTCTCTCTCTCTCTCTCTCTCTCTCTCTCTCTCTCTCTCTCTCTCTCTCTCTCTCTCCCTCCCCCACCCCTTCTGTTCCTCTCCCTTTCTCTCTCTTATTCTCCCTCCCCTCTCCGCGGCACCCCGCCTGGTATCTCGCATCTCGCCGTTGCCTGCTCCTTCGGCGGGTTTGACCGCCTGTGTCAGTGCGTCCGGGCTGCGACCCCACGCGCAGTCGACTGGCGGCGACGCCGTCAACACCGCCCGGACGCCCTGCCGCCGCTCTTGCGCTAAAAACAAAACAGTCGGGCCCGAAGATGCTGTAGGAGGTCTGATCCAGATGTGCTGGCCCACACGATGCGTGGCTTTTCCTTGCGCCTGGGCGAGACACGCAGCCTCCCAGGATGTCTGCCTTGTGTGGTCCGAGGCGCTGAGCACTCGGGCCGTTTGCCTCGCGTGGTCCGAGGCGCTGCGCACTCGGACCGTCTGCCTTGTGTGAGGCGGTGAGCACTCGGACTGTCTGCCTTGTGTGGTCCGAAGCACCGCGCACTCGGGCCTTGTGTGGTCCGAGGCGCTGCGCATTCGGGCCGTTTGCCTCGCGTGGTCCGAGGCGCTGCGCACTCGGACCGTCTGCCTTGTGCGAGGCGCTGAGCACTCGGACCGTCTGCCTTGTGTGGTCCGAAGCACTGCGCACTCGGGCCTTGTGTAGTCCGAGGCGCTGCGCATTCGGACCGTCTGCCTTGTGTGGCCCAAAGCCTTGCGCACTCGGACCGTCTGCCTCGTGTGGTACGAAGCGCGGCGTACTCGGGCCTTGTGTGGTTCGAGGCGCTGCGCACTCGGGCCTTGTGTGGTCCGAGGCGCTGCGCACTCGGGTCTTGTGTGGTCCGAAGCGCTGCGCACTCGGACCGTTGCGATGTCTCTTCGACACAGTGACCCATTTGACTTCTTCCATTGTCCTGTGCGACAAACATTTTACATTCCTAAGTGAAAGGTCGTGCACCGACTCTCCTGGCGCCACGTTTCGGGGCGGAAATCTCCCAAACAATGGCCAGGAAGAATTTCTAGGAACAACACGTCCGCAGTGCTGTTCGTGGTATCGCCGCGGGTATTACTCATCTGACTGCGGTGGGGTGCCCGTCAAAGTCTTTTACCTTGTCGCTGTTCTATGCGGAGGGCCTTTGAATAATGGATAAAAGACTAATGCCATGTCCTGCCTATCGGCCGGACCGAATTGATTGCGTCACGTTTCTCCGGAAAATAAGCTTCTTGTCGCCGTCTGGTACACCGGCGAGACAACAGCAAAGCTCTGGCAGCGGATGGTGGCACACTGTAAGCACGTAGGGGATGTGAGCTGCCGTTGGCGGCCGTTGCCGGCCCATTTCTGGCAGATGTGACGCAATACGGAACCGCGTGGAGGTGCACGCGTCCCGGCAGCTAATGGGTTGCTCATAGTCCAATAGGTGCGATTTGAGGGAGCGTACACTGTGTGGGGCGTCGCGTCAAGCACTTGCCGTGGCTGAAGCGGCGCAAACAAACCAGTCCAATTCCCGGCTCATGCAAGGCCGGCTATTTTGGCTCCGGCCGCGCCATCCCTCCCTCACAGCGGGCAAAGGGAGGGCGCCAGCGCAAGATGGCTCAGCTGGCGGCCACGCCATCCCTCCCTCAAGGTGGGCAGAGCGGGAGCGCCAGCGCGAGATGGCTCAGCTGGCGGCCGCGCCATCCCTCCCTCACGGCGGGCAAAGGGAGGGCACCAGCGCGAGATGGCTCAGCTGGCGGCCGCACCATCCTTCCCCCACAGCGGGCAGAGCGGGAGCGCCAGCGCGAGATGGCTCAGCTGGCGGCCGCACCATCCTTCCCTCACGGCGGGCAGAGCGGGAGCGCCAGCGCAGGATGGCTTAGCTGGCGGCCGCGCCATCCCTCCCTCACGGTGGGCAAAGGGATGGCGCGCGCTGAGCCATCTTGCGCCAGCGCAGAATGGCTCAACCGGCCACGCCACGCATTCGGCGGCGGTCGGCCCACAGGCGAGCGTGGCCTGGCTGGCGAGCTGGGCAGCTGTCTCAGTCCACACAGAACACTGGCGGGCGAGGCGGTGAGAGCTGGGATCTGTCGGCCCGCCAGAGAGCTGCCCAGTGGCCAGGTAGGAGGCAGAACACGGCGGCTCGGGCCGTGGCGGCGACGGTGGGAGCAGGGCAGAGGGAGAGAGCGCAGATGAGGCCGGGAGGCTGGCAGGGTGTAGGCGAGCCCAGAGACGTGACATTGCCGGCGCTCGAGCGCCGCCGATAACAGCTTTTTGCTGCCTTCTCAGTACGGACTGGTTCACTATCAAGCCGAGCAAAAACGGGCAGTGGGCACGCCACGCGCGGGTGGAGCCTTCCGCCGCACCACAAAGCTGGGCGCGCCGCCCGTTTTGAATTATTTCCGCGGAGCATGGAAGCCGGGTCATCCGACCAACGGCGCTCTGGCGGCCGCCGGGCCCTGCCAGGCTGCACTCAGTCAGCCTTGTGGTCCCTGGGCGGGCAATGGCGTGGCAGCTCACACACTGTCGGCAGGGCGAAAATGCATATCGGATCACTTTACCGGTATTGTAGGGCCATAGGCCCAGCACTAAGTCCAAAGCTAAAGGGTCAAACGAAGGCCAGGTTGTACCATTGTTGAAGCTACCGCTGCCCTCTACCCAGTTTTTACGTCTTGCTTTGTCAGCAATCTGTACTCTCTGGAGGTGAGTGTAGCTCTGTTTGGGGTGAGTGGGGTGCGTATAGCTCTTTTGGGTGATTGAGGTCAGTGGAGCTCTTTTTGGATGAGTGTAGCTCCTTTTAGGTGCGTGTGGTTTTTGTGGGGGGAGTTAGCTCTTTTTGGGGTGAGTGTACGCTCTCCCTTGGTTGACTTGTTCATTGAGTTCAGTTTTCCCTTTATAGGGGTGGGCTCTGCGTTCTATTGATGGATCGTACTCTCTGTGGGTAGTTTTGTTTATCTAGGTGTGTGGGATATGCTTGCTTTGGGTGGACCGTGCTCCGGACGTTGGCTGTGTTCCCTCGTTGGTCTGTGGGCTCTGGATCATATTTGCTCCCAGTGGGTGGGCTGTGACCTATTCAGCGGGCTATGCCCTATGTGGGCGAACCGTGCCCTATGTGGGCGAGCCGTGGCCTATGTGGGCGGCTGTGGCCTATGTGGACGAGCTGTAACCCATGTGGGGGGCTGTGGCCTATACGGGCGGTCTGTTTCCTCCGTGGGTGGGCTGAGCCCCATGTGGGCGAACCATACCCTGTGTGGGCGAACCATGCCCTATGTGGGCGGGCGGTTGCCTATCCGGGCGGTCTGTGGCCTATGTGGGCGGGCTGTGGCCTATGTGGGTGGGCTTTGGCCTATGCGGGCAGGTTTGTTCCCTCTGTGGGTGGGCCGGGTGTTGCACGGCCTTCGCGTGCCGAGCGGCAGGAGGTCGGCTCTGGTCGTGCTCGGTCGACTCAGTCGCTCGGCAAGTTGCCGGCACTGCCTGCTTCGACTGGAGAAGGCAGGAGTAGGGGAGGGGATGCTCGGGCCACTCCTGTTCCAGGCTCGCCGCCTCCGCGGAAAACGCGGACAAACGAATGGTTGGCCGAACACGACGTGACTGTCAGGAGGCGCGTCATGCCGCTGCTGGACTCCCAGCAGCCCGCGGACGAACCCAGCCACTGGACTTGTGTTTGCGTGATGTGTGCACTCACAGGGATCGGTACGGCTCATCTGTGATCGGTTAGTTCAGTTGTGACCAAGTTAGTCGGCCGTGACTCGGATGGGTCACTGGCGGGGCAGACAGGACGTCGGACAGACGCGGCGCCAGACCCAGCGGCGGGCTCCTCGTCCGGTCGCCCGGCGCCTCTCAGACCGCAGGACCCGGGCGCCTGGGAAAGGCGGGCTGGGCAGCGGCCGGACCGGCGCGCTCCACGACATAACAGATTCACTTTTGGGCGACGTCGGCCGACTTCAGGGTCGCAGCGGGCCCGTTCGACGGTAATGAACGGTTCGCTAATGGCGCCCTTTCAGCGTCCGATGCGATCTGTAACGGCGGCGCGCCGTCCCCGCCGCCTATCTGATGGCCGGCCTCGGCAGGCGCGCCTCAACGCGCGCCGCCGGCTCTGATGTGGTCCTCCGCCCGGCGTGACCAGACCGGCCCGGACCTGGTCGGATGTGCCGGTGCCGTGTCCGGATGGACCGGCCGCCCCGGCCCGCTGACCCGACGTCCCGTCCCGGCCGGCGCTGACCACCAGAAGTACCTTCTCTTGGATCTGGCGGTATGTCCGGACGGGCTGGATTAGCCAAAAGCATCTGTATGCAGCGCCTTATTTGAAGTGACTGACCCTGTTTCTGAAAACAGACCGTGTGGCTCTACGAAGCTTTCTGTCTTCGGCGTGACGTCTAAGGTGATCAAAGTCACGAGTGCATCAGACACGGCAATGGCTCTGGATTTATGAACTTTGGAAAAAAGCTGTCGGCGCGTCCGCAGACCGGTTGACATGAACCGTGATGTCGTGCTCAGACGGACTGGGCAGACGACTTGTCGGGACTGACCACCTGACTGACCCACCAAGCCTGCACTGGGTGTGCCGGCCGACCCGACGACATGGCGCATGCGCACAGCAGTTGGCTGGCGACAGAGGCCAGCTGCAGTGACCGCGCAGCACCGGCTCGCCCGGCATGCGCCCGCTCCGAGCGCCAGCACAAGCCGCGACAACGTCGCCCGCCGACCGCGTCGGACCGGTGGGGGGCGGCGACCTGACCCGCTCTGGCGGCCGGCCGACCGGCGGCGGGGAGCGTGGGAGCGCCGGTTGCGCCTAATGGCGCCGCCTTCCGGCCGGCGCCGACCGCCGCCGCGCCAGTCAAGGCTGTTGGTCAGTGAAGACGCGACGGTCGCCGGAGCGGCGCGCTGGTGACGCTGCGGCGCCCGCCGACGCACCCGGGCCCGGCTGGCGTTGACGTCGGTGACTCAGCGGTGACATCGGTGACTCAGCGACGCCTCGGCAGCGCTGAGGCGGTCACTCGCATCGTGATCCGAGAAGGTGCGTGAGACACGGGTCCTCAGTGGCCGCGGTTGGCTGGCGGAGCCCGCCCCGACAGTGGTCGGCGAGCGGGTCGTGTTGCTGCGCGGACAGCCAGCTCCGCCCTCGCGTCTCTGTGCCAACCCGACGCCTGAACCGCCGCTCGCGGAAGACGCCGGAGCTGGACCAGCCGGCGAGGCGCGCCCGTCACCGGCAGCTTCCGAGCGAGTCCACGGCGGGACTCCGCCGGCATGCATGACGTCAGTGGCGCCGCCGGTCCGGCGCGGGCGACGGTGCTCCTCAGCAGGCTGGCGGCCGTGTTTGCGCAGCGGCGGCCGGCCGCCAGTCCTATCTACGAGGCCGTCCGGGAGTGGGACGCGGAGACCGACTCGCCGACTCACCCCTCCCCCCAGCAGGGTAAGGCGGCGGCGGCGCGCGCCAGCCGGGCCGGCGTCGCGCCGCCTGTAAACAGGACGATAAATCGCTGGCCGATCTGGCGCACTCGTCTCGTCTCACGCCTCGGCAGCGCCGTCCGATCAATTACACGACCACCGGTGGAGGGCGGATGCGCAGCGCGCTCCGTCCAAACCTGCGCGGAGATCAGGAGGGATCGCTCATGCCGCGTCATTGGCTATCGCTATTTCCATAAGTTCTTGTCAGTCCCGGAAGACGTTTGAAGAAGCTGTTCGGGGGATATTGGACGGTCGGTGTTTGTCGCCTTGCATGACTGGTGGAGATCAGAGAGACGGTCTTAAGAGACAGTGGCATTTTGTATGCGCGAGGCGAAGTCGATACGCGGTATTTCAGTACCGGTGTGCCGTTACAGACCGTTGTAATGCTACATAATTGCTTGCCTACCACAGGCAACATTTAATACAGACATTCAGGAGGTATTCGACAATCGCCGCTGGTCGTCATGCATGTCTTATGGAGGTCAGAGAGCCAGCCAGTCTTGTGAGACAGAGACATCTTGTGCATACACGGTTGGGTCAATGCAACACATGTCACAACTTTGAGTCGGTGGAAGATAATCTCTCCGCTGACATATCGGGTGAAATGGACCTCGAGGAGACCGGCAATAACCTTTGGAGGCTGGTTGCTTGGTATGCGCTGTAGCCAGTGGAGGCATTTTCATTTTCCCAATTGAAGTGCACATCAGGATTAAGTCGTCATATTTGTGGCACCACAGGCTGCACCTCTCGATTTTGCAGTACGTCATGCTGAGCTGACCACCTGCTGGAAACGGAGATGTGATGCCCGCCGACGGTGGCGTCGACGTTCGGTGTGTGACCCCGTTTGTTCTCATCACCGTTGGGTGTGCGGCCCCGGTTGTTCTCACACCGTTGGGTGTGCGGCCCCGGTTGTTCTCACACCGTTGGGTGTGCGGCCCCGGTTGTTCTCACACCGTTGGGTGTGCGGCCCCGGTTGTCCTCATCACCGTTTGGTGTGTGGCCCAGGTTGTCCTCATCACCGTTGGATGTGCGCCTTTGATTGTCCTCGTCACCGTGGGGTGTGCGGCTTCGGTTGTCCTCATCAGCGTTTGGTGTGCGGGTTCGATTGTCCTCATCACCGTTGGGTGTGCGGCCCCGGTTGTCCTTATCACCGTTCTCAGAGATCAAAAGGCTTACGCCTATCTCCCTCAAAATACAAATTACAAATGGTATCACCTGGCTCCTTAGCCCTCGTCCTGAATCCCCGTTTTTCATAATACGGACTGATTTTTTCATCACATTCCTCATTTTGTGATATAGCATGTGAAACATAACTTTAAATAATAGGAGCATTTCAGCCCCCTGTCATGTTGGACAGGCGTTGATATCAGTCTCCCAGGCTCGTGGGCGAGTGGACGCTGTTTTATCTCTGGCCGCCCTGCCGGTGGCGGGGCCTCCTGAGAGAGGGCCAGCGACGGTGTTCGGCCATCTCTCATTGTTCGCCCCCCCCCCCCAATTCATTTGGCGAGACTAAGCTGCTGCAAAGTACATGTGTTGAAAGGCAATGGCATGACATACTCAGAAGTTGCAACGGTTAAAACGAGACTCTCTGTTTATCATTAAAATGTCACCGATAGGTGCGATACCCAGCCACAGGTGACAGGTAATAGCATCTGTAGTTGGTGACACTCATGTGTCATCAGCTACCTAGTGTCTAGCTGGTAACGCTCATTTGTCACCAGATATCACGGAGGAGGGAGGGATGGGTGGGTTGGGGAGATCATGCCTTCCAATTTTCCCAACATGGGCTTTGTCCCTTTCAAGTTTGACCATTAAACCCGCGTGTTTCATGTCGTTCCATTTATAAAGTCATATCAGATCAAGTTACCCCCCCCCCCCGTTTGAACCCCTCCCGCAGGCTGCTTCCAATTTGACCCTTCCAATCCAGATTTGCCCCACCCCACCTACGAAACGTGGCTACCCCACGACGGGTGACGTCAGCCGAAAGAAATAAGCTGTCAGTGGAGGTGTACACATGGCGTAACACCACAAAGGCACGTCAGCAACCATCTAGCTGGTAAGGCTGGCAGGTGAACATAATCAGGCAGTACAAGACCGCCTTGGAACGCAAAAGATCGTGGTCTGAAACGTGTCAGAGCATACTGGCATACTGGTGAACAGCAGCGCGTTCTGAGCTCACCGCACCCACATAGCCAGACGTTTTATCACATGTGTTAAGTTCATAGACGCTGATAAAAGAGTTCACAAGCGCGCGTCAAAGTTGCGGTATATTTCAAAGGCTATTTTTAATGCAACACGCATTTTCTCATACTATGCGGAGGCGCCTGGTGCCGAGCTGTGTTGGCGGCGTATTGGTACTCGGTCCACCCGCATCCGTCTGGCGGGCTGGCCGGCACGCACCCGTCCTCCACCCCGCATGGTGGTTGAATGAGGTGAACCGCCGCCATGGCGAGTGCACCGGAATTGTGGAGCACGGGTGACTTGCCTCCACTACGATTTCAGTTGGTGACGCTCAGAAATTCGTGTTATTACTATATATGATAATTTTGGGTCTCCCAAGTCGAGGCTTTGGCAAGGTATGTGACCTTGATGGCCTTGATCGTGCGTTCAGGATTCCGTAATTTCCGAAGCATTTCCTGAGGCTAGACAGCACCGGTGCCTTTTAATCGTGTTTTACAACAGCCATGATTAAGCTCAGGGTTCTTCCATGACGACAACGCACTCACGATTTCAAAATCCGAGGGCAAGCGTCAGTGACTGCGGTGGCTTGGCAGCTTTTCTGAACATGTTTCGGTGCGGTAATTTCCCAGACCGACCGCTTCTGCCATCGCCCAAACATTCGGTTCGACCATTTGAGATACGCGGCGCGCAGTGGCGGTCCGCCTCCACAGCGAGCGTGACGCGGCCGCCGGCCCCGCCGCCGGCGTCGGACGCGGCCGGCCGCAGGTGGGGGCCGGCCGGCTTCCGTCGGCCGGGGCTGACCGCAGTTGGGGACCGGCCGGCTTCCGTCTGCCGGGGCTGACCGCAGCTGGGGACCGGCCGGCTTCCGTCTGCCGGGGCTGACCGCAGTTGGGGACCGGCCGGCTTCCGTCTGCCGGGGCTGACCGCAGCTGGGGACTGGCCGGCGTCCATCGTCTTGGGCCGGCCGCAGCTGGGGGCCGGCCGACTTCCGTCGGCCGGGGCTGCCCGCAGCTGGGGGCCGGCCGGCTTCCGTCGGCCGGGGCTGCCTACAGCTGAGGGCCGGCCGGCTTCCGTAGTCCGGGACCGGCCGCAGCTGGGCGCCGGCAAGCTTCCGTCTTTGGCGGCCGCCGGCCCTCACCAGTCACTAGTCGATAGCACACTCCGACTGCAGGACGGCGGGTTTATGTCTCGGACGCTTTAGGTGCCTCTCAGTGATGCTTCGTGTAGAAACAAAGCGAGGTAAAACGGGAAAGCTTTGCCAGAAGGAAAGGCTTTGCCGTTTGACCAAGACGAAATGCGATAGTGGTTCAAGTCAGTCGGTAAACGAGAGCTTTGGGGCAGAAGCCGATAGGGCTTCACGCTTGTGCACTCTGAAGCTGTCCCCGTTCCTTCCTGTGGGCGCCAGGGACGTGCACTCTGGAGGTGCCCGCTCCCCTCCCTTCGACGTCCCGGGACGTCCCGGTCGGTTCTGCTTGGCTCAAACGTCGCGCACTTTTGAGGGGATGGGGTGCACAGGGACACGCTAACCGTCGGCTAAAACGCTGCGTGACGGAACGCTGACACGGCGAGTCTCGTCCTTCGTGACCAAGTGCTCGAATGTATCCCATTACTCGGGTCGATCGGCGAACACAATGGTGCCCGGATGCCTCAAGGACGGCGCGACCATAAAATATGGTGTCTTTTGGTATATCGCTGGAAAGTGCTGACATCCTTCGACACGGTTACCGCTAGTCGTCGACTGGCGTCTTGCGACAAAGAGAAGCTTTGTTGTCTAGGTATGGCACTAACAGTCGCAGAATGCTTTCATTTTGTTCATGTATCACTCGGTCGTTCTCCACGTTTATTTTATATACGAGGCGGTTGCGCTTTTATGGTTCTAGTAAGAATTTTGAAAAGACGTACGAAAGCAAGAGGATCCATGTGGCTCAGTTTGCTGATCTAGAGTACCATTATGACTCATGCAATGGCATGACGAATACCTACCCCCTGACTTGGCCAACCGCCTGGGATATTGCTCTAGCTAACACAAGCAGTATCCTCTGCGTCATTCCTTACGGCATGTCTGAAAACGAAATAAAATAAACATATCACTAGTCGCCTTCGGGTTGAATGTCTTTGACTCAAGCGCAATTTTATGGATCTCTTTGTTTACTTCAGTGTCCGTGTGATTGTATTTTTGCAAGGCACCATATCCGTAGAGGCTACTGGAGACCGGATGTACAGGTGATGAGGATGATGGTGAGACCAGGATGTACAGATGATGAGGATGATAGTGAGACCGGATGTACTTGGATGGTCCCTCGGATGCGTCAGTGGCGATAACGCAGAACAGCATGCGCGAGGTAAAACCACAGTCTCAGAGTAATCAACACAGACACTTCCTTCCCAGACGGTTTTTTGTCCGTGGGAAATAACAGACCAGTGATGACGTCCGTTAGAACTCCAAAGTAGTTATTTTTGGTGAAATGACCAGTGTTGAGTGTGCTCCATACTTGTCCGACGAGACCGGGCAATCACGTGCGGCGCAGCATGGGACTGAAATTGTGTGATTCTGTTGTTGGCGATTCAGGGCATTATTGCGGCTCATACGCGTTGAAACATACCGGCATCAGTGAAGAATGCTTTGTTGTTTCAACCGAGGCAGGTGGGATTGCAATTGGATTTGTTCCGGCCTGTTTATCGAAGGGAGTACAGGAGAACAAGGGCATGATACCAACCATTGCACAGCGAGGAGGCAGACTTCCAGACAGCCTTTAAGAGACCACAAGAAAACAGCAGACAATGACAGAGCGATGTCAAGCTTGACATAGTTCATGGTGCCTCCACTGATCCCCATTATGATGCTAGTTACCGGGTGTTACGGGCGCGTCAACTATGATGGTCACTTGCGCCTATCCTCGTTATGATGCCCATTTCGCATGTGCTGCACCTTTAGGTTGGCAAAGGTCAAATTTAACAATGAACCCTTATTTTATTTCTGAAGCGTTGCGAAAGCGATTTTACGCCAAAGCCATTCTCTGTGTTTGTCGTTCGTGACTGCACAGTTATGTAAATGGTAACGAATCAGAGTAAATTATACGAAAACCTTGAGACCTTGAGGTTCCACAAATCTCAGGGGATTAAAACAGTTCGGATAGCTAAATAATGGTTTCAAGAGTCTTACAAGGCAATTGAAGTGATGATTGATTGTTCGATGACAATTGATGATGTAACGGCTATCTCATATCTGTCTTGCTCCAAAATTGTCGCTTTTCGATGCGACCAGTTGTCGTACTTTGACATATTGTCTCCAAAAAAAGTTAATGCCAACTTGACATGGAAGGTCGCTGGCGGAAGTCAAGGGGTTCCAAATGGTCATGAATGGATTCTTCAGGCGTAAAACGCACCCGAGTGGCCGGTGGAATATCCTTCACTCGGGTGGGGGTCATTTTGACCCTCCGAAATCTGTTAAAATTGGAGGTCCATAGGTCAATGACTTTTGGACCAAACAAGGTCAAATCCAAGTTTGATGTCAGTGGTGCCCCCAGACCTCCTCATGGCACCGCCTTGAATCTAGATGTCTGTTCTAAGCAAAGGGTCACTGGTATTTATTTTAAGTCAGTGACCATGTTAAGCTTTCATAAGTTCATGACTAGAAACCCGCGGGGGTAGTTTTATTCTTTAAAATTTTAATAAACCTTAAAGGCAATGTTTCACGTTTGAAGACATTCAAGCAAGCGTGGGATAGGATAAAATAAGCTCATACAACTATTGGTATGCTTTTAAGTGGAAGCTCTAGACGATACTTTTTCTTTGTGAAGTAAGTAGCCTCCTCAGTATGTCATTGTTCGATGAAGTCATTGCACTTTGCACAACATTGATTGGGAGCCAGTTGACAGGCCGTTACATCTGGAGTTCGTGCTCACGAGCGCAGGGTATGAACCACTCGACAATGACATTTTTATTGAATTTGATCGCCGCAAGGTCAGTGGAATGACAGGATCTGAAAAACATTATTATGGCGTCATGAATACCTGGGTGACCTTGAAATAGTCTGACATATTTGGCTCATCTTAGGAGACGTGCAACCTAATAACTAGAAGGGTCTAGGTGGTCTAGGAGGTTAAAAGGGCAGGACTGTGAACTGCACCGAATGATCTTCAATATGGCTATGTAAGGTCAAAACCCCATGCAAATGTGAAACACTCCCTTTAATCATTGCGCTAGGCGGTTCGTTCCAAAAACAAAGCAATGATCTGGGTCATTTTAGGTCAGCGACCTAATTTGACAGCCAAAAAGTCCACGGAAAATGTCTATTACGGTCCCTATTATCAAACAATTTGTAATGAACATTACAGATTACCCAAAATACAAGCTATTCCAATAAAAAGGTACCTTGGTTTTGACATCGGTGTGACTTTTATGCCTGCCCTTAAGTCAAAAGAATTTGTAGCAACGCTAAATTAAATTGTTCTTTTGCCTAAGTAATTATCTCAGAGATGTATGGGCTCGTCTAACACCCCGTTGTTGCATCAGATTGTACAATTCCCAAGGAACTGTCTTCGCTGACAGCCACGGGGTGACTTTGACCTGCTGCAGGTCAGCGACCTTACAAGATGAATCGCATGGTTTATACCAAAAAACATCTGTTTATTTTTCTGCAGTTATGCAAAGCTTGGTGCGACTACATCGCGCAGTTGAACAAGTGTGGTCAAATTGATCCCCCACCCGGGCGCGTGTAATGCCATCGATACGTGATACACTAGGATCGGATGGGTCGAGGACATATACATATACGACAAATACGTCGCTCACGTCGCTCACGTCAGCACAAATGCTGACAGTGTTTAGTTTTCCTACCCATGTTAGGTGATGCGTCTTGTCCACGTGGCTGGGGCGACCAGCCCCTTCTTAGAATTAAACTCAACGTGTTCGGCTCTTCTCACTGCCACTCTAGCACTCACTCGTAGTACTTAAATCTTCCGAGAGGTGGCCGTGGTGGTGCTGGAGGTACTTGCTGAACCGAATATCATGTGCTTTTCTGTTTTGACACTTTCTCATGGTGTTCTTGCATGTTCGTCTGTGAGCTCAGAGTGTTTACCTGTATTCTTGTGTTCGGTTATGGCGCTTTTCTTTGTGTCCCACCTTCGGATCATGTTTCAAAAAAAACATTGCTGAAACCTTTGGACCTAGCGTCTATTAATAGCTGCCACTGATGCCAGTGTGCCACACCATGAAGGTCTACAAAGAATGCAACTCTTTATGTCCTTTTCGAGCCTGAACTGCGCTCAGTGCATTGTAGCAGTAGTACTTTCTTGGTAGCCCCAAAGTGCACCCCGAGTCCGCGACAACTACAGCTGTCGCAAACGCCGTCGTCATGACAGCCACCGTCGTCATGACTACAGCAGAACCTGCTGAGGGCCGTTGTCAGCTATTATGGTTTATATATATCACATTTGAGCTGTTTTGACTCGCACATTGCGGACCTGCGGGCGTGGCGTCCCCACGGGTATAGATGACGTCATTACAAATGGGTGTTTGATTGGCACAGCGGACGGCAAGGGCCATTCACCGAGAAGCGCGTTGGTTGAAGTTTGAGCCAGTGCATCACTGTGGATCTCACTGTGGATCTGTGGATAATACTCCGTTTCCCAAAGCCAAAGTGCGCTTCGAAAAGAGTCACTGGTAGCATCCTTAGGGGAGAATTTAGAGTCGTGGTACAACGTTTTGTTGAATTCGCGTGATAATTGCCTCATGTTTGCATATATTTTCTCTAAGCAGTGTTTCGAGGTTTCGTAGCATTTGCTCCATAAGGGTTTTGACGCATTAGTGTGCTGCAAACACTACAAAACACGCGTTGGAAAAGAAATGGTAATGCAATGCACTAGTTTCCTAGTGGTGAGCAGGAATTCCAATGAGGCTTCTTCCGCAGGAGCTGGAAAAGTAATGATAATGCAATGCGCTAGTTTCATAGTGGTGAGCAGGAAGTCTAATGAGGCCTCTTCCGCAGGAGTAGTAAGTGCGAGTAGTAAGTAGTAAGTAAGCAGCTTCCGCGGCTACTTAAAATAAAAATGATGAGCATTTCGAGAGAGAGAGAGAGAGAGAGAGAGAGAGAGAGAGAGAGAGAGAGAGAGAGAGAGAGAGAGAGAGAGAGGAGAGAGAGAGAGAGAGAGAGAGAGAGAGAGAGAGAGAGAGAGAGAGAGAGAGAGAGAGAGAGAGAGAGAGAGAGAGAGAGAGAGAGAGAGAGAGAGAGAGAGAGAGAGAGAGAGAGAGAGAGAGAGAGAGAGAGAGAGAGAGAGAGAGAGAGAGAGAGAGAGAGAGAGAGAGAGAGAGAGAGAGAGAGAGAGAGAGAGAGAGAGAGAGAGAGAGAGAGAGAGAGAGAGAGAGAGAGAGAGAGAGAGAGAGAGAGAGAGAGAGAGAGAGAGAGAGAGAGAGAGAGAGAGAGAGAGAGAGAGAGAGAGAGAGAGAGAGAGAGAGAGAGAGAGAGAGAGAGAGAGAGAGAGAAGAGAGAGAGAGAGAGAGAGAGAGAGAGAGAGAGAGAGAGAGAGAGAGAGAGAGAGAGAGAGAGAGAGAGAGAGAGAGAGAGAGAGAGAGAGAGAGAGAGAGAGAGAGAGAGAGAGAGAGAGAGAGAGAGAGAGAGAGAGAGAGAGAGAGAGAGAGAGAGAGAGAGACCTGAAGGAGGCATGCCTCTGGATCGTTATACTATCGATCATGGCTGCCATATCAGGGCCAAGAATCACGTGGACCGTTAAACCTGCTGATAATCAGACCAAACTATCCGTAAACAACGCTCGGCTGCTCATCTGCGGCACTGCCTGGCCCGGAACCGAGGACGGAGAGAGGGCCAAATTGGTCGGGCCCAATTTGGAACAGACGATCTATTGTCGGTCAGAACTGTGTTCATTTCCACCCAAACTGCCGGTAATCGGTGATTTGGTAGCCCAACTTTGATGACCTGGGTTACACTGGACACTGCCTGTGCACCACGCAGGACCAGAACTTCGTTGTGCAACTAGCACTTTGCTATCTTATAGCGCATGGCGTCGCACCGCATCATAAATGCAAATCTATCAAGGCCCAGGACTTGTATCCACTGCCCAGACGTGTTTTTGATGTACAACACGATGCCATTACGCTGGACACGTTTACCAGGCGCAGGAACAAAGGGGGCAGGCATCCATCACGTTCACTCCGGTCTCAACCGACAACTGCATCAGTTGAGCGGCCTGTCCATACCGGTTGGCGGAAAGCGATTCCTGGAGCGCTGATTCAGTGCCCCGTGTGAGACTCAACGCTCAAGGGCCAAGCTCCGTATCATGCATCATTATGACTGGTGATGTCCGAGTTGTCTTAAAAAACAAATCTCGTGTCGCCTTTAGCACTTTCTAGCGACTTTCTGGAATATCCAGGCTTACCACTGAGAGCCGAAACAGGTATCAGGACCAAGCCTCTTCCAAACAGACGCAAGCACCATCCCATAATAAGAGCGGTGTGAAGAACCACCATTCATTCCGGACCTGCTCCCAACGCAAATATTGCGTATTTTTTCCGATGCTACTGATTGCGGTTTTTTGTGCGTTCCAGCTACGAAGGTCATTTCACCCCCGGCCTTTGTTCATTCTATACGATCAGCTCTTTGTTAAGAGTGTATCCAAATGGAGGAATAGGCTACCTGTTACGATTACGTGGAGATTAAGCAGAAGAACATATCACTTCAAGTCCAGCAGCAGATAGAAACTTGAAAACGTTCGTCACCATCGACCTGCGGCACGTCTCCTATTGAGGAAGTCAAAGTTATAAACCGCCAGAAGAAGTGGAATCTCTCGCCGTCCAGGGACATGCTGCCCACCAGAGCATGGTTAACAGTCCGTGGTTTATCGCAACGACCACATCACGGGCCTCCCCTGGCTCGTAAGGTATCATTGCCGATGTTGTTGATTTGACTTTCCTATAAATATTTTATGGGGATCGATCGAAATAGCGTGAAGGGCATATGAATTGATTCAAGATTGATTTCTTTTAATGAGTAGGGGATAATGAGTAGATGGCAGGGAATAATTATGTCCATTCGAGCACATTACAATTAATATGCAAACACTTAATGTGCGACAAAACTATGCCGAATCGTTTCACACAGGGAGACGAATCAGACCAAATCATTGAACTGGTACGTGAAGTGATATAGAATGCATTCAAAACGGACAAAGCAATGATTTGAATCAGATTTGAAGCGCTTAACAAAAATCGTGAGTCAATGGAGAATCAATTGTCAAAGCTTTGAATCGAACACAAGTCTGCTTGGGACATGGCCGTGGCCGACCGGCCGGTGCGTAGCGCCTTAATCCCAATATTTTGGATATTTATTCTTATAGTGCTATTTCATGTTTCAAATCGAGCAATGGATCATTTTTTTGTCCCAACTAATGGTTCGGAAGGTGAGCTATTTTTGATGGGTCACACTCCAAACTCTATTTTTGCCAGACATATCTAGTTGAAATCATGCAAGAGGTAGAAAACCGAGCATTCTACATTCACATGGAAAAAGGAAACAATTCTCTTTATCAAATTTTGATTCAAAAGCTTGAACCTCGTAGCTCATAGCGTTGTAATCCAACATAATATGCTTTAGCATCGCATGAGGATGAAATGCGTTTGAAGTGCGTTTGTTGTCATCGTGGAAAAGTGGGATTGGTTAATATTCGATCGAAGGCAAATGCGATATAACCTCATTATGACTTCTTTGTAATCTACTTGTAAGAAGTCTATCACACATCCGCCGATGGAATATCACAACCGTGCGTATGCGCCTTGCTATTTTGAGGAAAAGGCGTTCGCAGGTTTACTGGGTGCTCTGGACCGAACAGTAACTTCCTCTTAAAATTGGTCCCGCATGCGAGGGGGGTCACCTCTCTGACTTTCGTCTTTCCGACAGGCGTGGGCGGGTGCGTCGCGATGGCGCGCGTCGACAGCGGCCACGAGACGCTGGCCGACGACGACTCGCCGACGCCGACGTACGACAGCGACGGCGGCGACCTCAGCACGAGCCTGCCCGAGCAGCACGGCGGCGACCTCAACACGACGCTGTCTGAGCAGCACATCTATGAGGAAGTGGCGCACAGGGCGGCGCGCGCGCCGCCCAAGCTGCCCGCCATCAGCGGTGTCCTGCAGAATGCGGTGAGAGCAGGTGGACCGGGCGAGACGACGGGCGGGAGGGTGGGGTGAGCTGGGGAGGAGGGATGATTAGTTTTAAGGGGCGCTTTGGCTGCCGGGGCCACTTTGCCGGGGAGAGGAGTGGGGGGTCTGTCCCAGATCGGACGATAGATCATGGGGGCTGGTGGCTCGGAGAGACTGGGTAGCCTGAGGAAAGGGAGTGAGGGGTGGACTGAGGAAGAGCACGGGGTATGTGAGCATACTGGGCCGAACCAGAGGACGTGCTGTGCGGGGGCGGGGCGAGGAGGGAAGAGGCCATGAAAAGGACGACGCAAGAGGCGTGCAAAATATGACATGGATGTCGTGTATGGATCTCACCTATGTGAAAGAGAAGGAAATGTGACGAGAGATCTGCACTTGTCCCTGCTTTGCCAGCCGGGCAATGGCTACAGAGGTATTGGGATTTGGCGAGCCTTGGTCGGGTTCATCTGTAGACAGTAACGGACACGTGAAACGGAGGGTCTTCGGCTGGTCACCCCATAGCCCGACTCTGTTCTGTGGTAGAATTTGAAGAAATGCATAACCACATTTCACTCCTCACATTAGATGAAATCGTTGCGCGTTGAGCTCGCAGCAGACTTAGTCGGCGGGCAATCGGCTTATCAAGCTACCTCGACTGAAGGCACTCTTCGTTTTCGATGGTGGAAGGTCCGGTTATGAACAACGCCGATCAGAACGCAGCGTTCCAAAACGGGCCGAGCAATCCCAGATAGCGTCAGTTAATTTATCATCCACACAATCCCAGCACCCGGGGGCGAACAGGCAATCAGCAAAACAAGCAGACGAACCGGCGCCCACGGACGACGTGCGCGGCTGTCTCCGAGTGCGGCCCAGCCGCCGCGCTCAGGCGGAGCGGCTGCGTACGCTGCGTACGTGGCTGTCTCTGAGAGCGGCCCGGCCGCCGCGCTCAGGCGGAGCGACTGCGTGCGCTGCGTACGTGGCTGTCTCCGAGTGCGGCCCGGCCGCCGCGCTCAGGCGGAGCGGCTGCGTACGCCGCGTGCGCTGCGTACGTGGCTGTCTCCGAATGCGGCCCGGCCGGCGCGCTCAGGCGGAACGGCGGCGTGGATACACGCCGACAGCCTGATCGGGATGGCCGCAGCGGCTAATTTGGGAAGCGTTTCTCTGTCAGTCTCATGGGCCGGCGCCGTTAATATGCGCCGCGCCGGGCCGCAGTTAGGACTGCAGTCAGGGCCGGCCCGCTCCCATTAGCGGCCGCGTCGACTGCCGATCTGCCACCTGGACGCGGTGAGGGCGGCCGTCCCACCAGTAGGCGCCGGTCAGCGGCGCGCGGCAACCCCAACCAGAGGGCTCTCCCTGGCTCAGATGGTGACCCGCTCGACTTTAATCGCTTCCTTCACTGCCATAGGCTTTCCGCACGGAAGGGAAGCAGATCATGGCTCCCTGACTTCCCCAAATGTTATTGCTGTGCTGCGTTGACTGCAAAGTTTGAAATTATGTTGGAAATGTTTTTGCGACAAACAATGAGATGAAACATTGAATTTTTCCGCATTGGTGTCACACTAGGCAGAATGCATGCATGATCGCTCGTAGTCAAGTTTGCTGTGCAAATGTTAGCGTGGCAAGAGCTTCAACATTAAAAAATAACCATACAGTTCAGGTTCTGTCGAAACCCTACACTCGCAAGGCGTGCAGCATGGACGCGAGGTAAAGAGTGCGCGTGGGCACGCCTGCGTGACTTGTGAGAGGACAGGAAATCAAAACCGTCATGTGGAGAATCAGTTTTGGTGCGTGTGAGACCCTAGCGGACAAGTGTGATACTAAAAGTACAGGAAGACACCGCAGAGTGCGGCGGTGAAACAGCGCCAGCTGGTGGTGCTGTGGGCGGAGGTGAGCCATTTAATCATAATGTTTTTGTGAAGAAAATGGTTGAGTGCCAGGCGCCGCCATTCAGCCGGGATGGCTGATTTGCCGTCACTGCTGCACGCCGTGCCACCTTTCAGCCAGGGATGGCTGATCTGCCGTCGCTTGCTGATCTGCCGTCCCTGCTGCACGCCAGCTGACGGGAGCACCCTGTGATGAACCGCGACCGGTGCGCGGAGCGGCGGACGACGAAAATGGCTCTGATCGCGGCGATGTATGGCACAACAGTTAAGCCGGCTGCGCCCATCAGTCTTGATCCAACGTTATCGAGTGTAACTAATTACATAACTTCATGCGATGACTTCGTCTAGTATCGTCGTCCATTTCAAAACCAGTTCAATGAAGTCATGCGAACCTTTTTTTGTCCCTCGTTCACGTTTTGACTTCTGCCGTGTCTCGGGGCTGACGCAAGCTGGCGTACGTAAGCATATCGCTTTTCACATAACAGATTTGGTAATATGCACAGTTCATGACGTTTCCTAGTAAGGCTGCCTGACGAAATTGAGACCAGCGATAGGGGTCACGGGGATCCTACGGATACCTTTACCTCACACGTAGGGGGGGGGGGGTCACAGGGTCGGACTCGTCCCCATGACGGGCCTGCGGCAGCCCTCTGCCGTCAGTCGCGTGTCACACGTCGTCACACGCCGTCTGCCGGTTGCGCGGCAATCACTGTCATCCAGGGTTATAGCGCTGCAGTATCACTCATTGGTCAGAAAGAGGTAGGAGGTGGCGGACAAGAGGGGTCGGATTTAATATGGAGAGGATGTCAGCTGTAGGTTATTTTCAAGCGGATCAAAGACTGCCGCGTTCGTTCGCTTTTCCTCGATTGGAGGCACTTTGCATGCGAACTGAGGAATGCGGCCGGCCGACGGCACAGAATGGAGAAGGCGGCTTCAAAAGTGGAGGGGCAGAGGTCGACGTTGCAACAGCCTGCAGGGCGCCGCCATCTGCCGGCGACGGGCGCGGCGCCTGTGCGGCCGGCCGGCGCACCCTCGGCCGTCTCCGGGAGCGGACCGTTGAACCCGCGCTGCCGAGCCGGGGCCGGGGCCGGGCCGGCGCCGGCGGCCGGCGCGGCTCTCTCGCCACCTGACACGCGCGCCCCGCCCTCAGCAAGGTCAGGTGGGACAGCGCCGTCCGGCGCGCCGCCGCCGCCAGAGCGCGCCCGGCTCGCCAGGGCTGAGCGCGGCGCGGCGGGCAGGCGATCGGCCGGCGTGTCCGCCGGTGTGTGCGCAGTGGTGTGGGGGCGGTGTCCGACGGCTGGAGAGGTGGCGGGAGGTGCTGCCGACGCCGGGCCGCCCGGCCGGCACCGCCCTACCGGCCGGGCGTCACGCGCTCCGCCCACAGCCACGCTGCGGGGAGCTTGGGTGACCTATGAAGAGGTCCGTGTCGTGCTTCAACCTGCGCGGGAAGCATGATGACGACGAGGAGGTATGTCTTGCATGGATTGTGGCTCTCCAGCTGTCCTGGGTACAGGCTGTTAAAGGCTGGACGATCCAAAACGAATAAATGAAGCGATGGCTCTGTATAACTTTCGACTCATTCTTTTGATCATAAGTGTAATCTATAAAATCGCAGGTTGCATTAGACAGTAAGTTGCCGAACTGAACCAGTGATCCAGAACGGGATTAGTGGCGTCGAACTGGACAGGGGACGATTCCGAGCCAGTGGCGCTGCGGAACGCGAATGCGGACGATGGATGCCGCACCTCCAGCGGAAGCTGTTTTTCGGCCGGAACATGCGCCGTTGATGGCCGGATCGTGCCTGACGCTCTGCTTCGGGTGTCTGCACGTACGCGGGCACGTGCTGTACGCCTGCGGCACGTCCGCAGACGAGGCCTTCCGGCACGAAGCCGCCGGCTCAGCCAGCGCAGCACGGCACCCGTCCGCTCGGGTGGCCTGCCCGCCGGGACGCTGGTGGGAGGGCAGCACGGCACTCGTCCGCTCGGGTGGCCTGCCCGCCGGGACGCTGGTGGGAGGGTGGCCATCCGCTCGGGTAGCCTGCCTGCCGGGACGCTGGTGGGAGGGCACACTCGTCCGCTCGGGTAGCCTGCCCACCGGGGCGCTGGTGGGAGGGCAGCACGGCACTCGTCCGCTCGGGTTGCCTGCCCACCGGGACGCTGGTGGGTGGGCAGCGGGGCAGGCGTGAGCGCCGCCATGGCAGCGCGAGCGTATTGCGGTGGGCGGACCGGGCAGCAGGTGCTCAGTGGCCGTGTAGGTGCGCCAACGCAGCGGCCGTGTAGATGCGCCAACGACTGATGTCAAGAGCGGGCTTCATTTGACTTACCATTTTCGTGGGTTCTGCTGGTAACGTTCCATTTTTCTCAGCTGCCACTACATCCGGTATCACCGCCGTACCTCCTGTGATGTGATCATGCCACGGCCGCCTGTCTTGAGTCTGCCTCACCGCCGTCCTGATTAGTGGCTGGCAGCCCCACCCGAGAACCTGCTCAGCACAGCTTCAGATAACCCGTGCGGGGCAAGCCTCGGTGTCGAAGGTGACGGAGGATAACAGCTCAGCTTCATTCGCTACCTCTTTCACCCATTCCATAGCTCTGGAAGGGTGAAAAATGGACGAAAGAGCTCTACCGCAACCAAAGCAAACCTGCCGATTACACTGGCGATAACTGCTGAGCTGCATTCATCGCTCCGTGGCTCGCGTGCTGGCTGAGCCTTGATTTGATGCCCAATAACAGAGCTTTTCTTAAGCCGTCCGCGAGCATCTGAATGGACAGCCTGCTTTGAATGGCTACCGGAGAACGAGGGAAGTTACATCGTGCTGCTATGTCGACGCGGCTGACACCGCTGCTCTCGCGATGTGCCCACAGACTGGGCGTGAGGCTCGTGATGGATCGGCTTCAGGACCCCGGTCACAGGATGGCTGGGCGTTGTAATCATTTCCTGTCAACCGTAATGACTTTTCGTTGTATGGGGACCGGTGCGCGGTGCACGCAATCACGTGACTGTGACCTGACCGGATGGCTCTAGCGTACAGTCATCGGCGGCCCAGTTACAACAGTCCCGTGTCAGTGTTGGAGTCGAGTTACGACAGTCCCGCGCCAACGTCGGAGTCGCGTTACAACAGTCCCGCGCCAACGTCGGAGTCGCGTTACAACGGTCCCGCACCAACGTTGGGCGCATCAGTGTTGGAGTCGAGTTACAATAGTTCCTGGAGTTGAGTTGTTGTTACAATAGTTCCTGGAGTTGGAGTTACAACAGTCCCGCACTAGCGTTGGAGTCAAGCTGCAATAGTCCCGCACCAATGGCAGGAGACGGACGACAGCTTGGGTGCGCTGGCTGATCCGTTTGCGGTTCTCTTTAGTTCAGTGATGGGTAGTAATAGTTAGCGTTAGTAATAGTTAGTCATGGTTGTTCAGTTATGGTCGTCTTTAGTAACAGTGTGCTGCAGCAAGTCCGAAACATTGACTCGGAAGTATCCAGATGCGCAGCCAGAGCCTTAGCAAGGGGGGGGGGGGCACAGGGCTGACAAAGGGCCCCCTAATAATAAAACGCCCCACGAAAATCGCCAGATGTGTCCCATTTGTTGCTGAGGACATGTTTTTCTCCATATGTTTACAGACATGTACACACACACACACACACACACACATATATATATATATATATATATATATATATATATATATATATAAATTCATCCTACTATGACTGGAATAGAAAACAGACGCTACCGCGTGATCCAATCTGCCTGATGTTTTTAGTCCATAAACTAAAAGAGCATGCGTTAAACGACCGCATGAAATAAATCGCCGGCCCTCTTATGTTCCAATAGTCCAGTGGACTTTGCTTAAACCGGTAGAGCTCAGAAACTTTGTCAGAATTTTTTCTGGGTGGTACAGAGATAGCAGGGACCCCGCGAATGTAACTTGAAGATGAAAATGAATCGGCAATTTATAGTAGCATGGCCAAGCTATGTATGTCTGGAAACCTTCAACATTCATTCGGAATTCGATTTGTGATGCAAATTATGTGACGTAGTTTTGAGCGTGCGCGTTCGCATATCTTAGCAGCAAAACCTCGAACCAAGCGTTGTAGTATCCGTAGGCCGCGCGGCGTCGGCTTCGCAACTGACATTAGGCCGTGGCCAAAATGTGGATGAAAATGATGTTGCATTTGAAAATAAGTACCTTTAAAGCCCTAGGACATGAAATCTCACATTTGGAGAGATTTCGGATGCACGTATCACCTGTGCGATTTCTAGTTTGATGGTAGTAACGGATTGGCATTTACAGCACCGCGAAGTGGTGCTGGAATCTGGTGGTGGAAGTGGAGGAGTAAGGATATCATCTCTATATTTTGTGTTGCTGTAACTGTTGGTCTGTCCAAAGCACAACCTCAAAGTTGTTAAAAAATATTCCGCCCAGTCTCATCTTTGAACTGTGCGAAATAATTTTGAAAGGCATTCAGAACCTCATTTTATGGTAGTCGTTGTTGCGCGCACGACGCACACGCGCGGCGTTACTTGCAGTGGCCAACGCCGTTCGATTCTACGGAAACTCATGTCATTGCTGTCCTTGCTCCCCGAGATGCGGGCGCGTCATTTAGGCTTCACGACGCACTCAGCTGCTGAGACTATATGGCGTTGCCTGCCTCTCACCCGGACAGGAGAGGCCGGGCACCGCGGGAATGGAATTGGCTCCATTGCCTTCATGCGAGCACTTATCATAAAGTCTCTTGCTTTCTTTCACTACAGAGCGCTCTGACCAACTTAGGGGCCCTCCGTCATTCGGGTTCCGATCCCCGTCCCTATTGATCGAATCTCCCCCTGATCGATTCGAGGCCGCTTGTTGACACAGAATACCGCGCCAGGCACTGTGGGCCCCTGAATGATGCAGGAGCCCCGACCAATGTGAATCACAGGCCCAGTCTTGACCCTGCCTGGGAAATTCCCCCCCCCCCCCCCCACCCCCAAGAACTGAGACCAACACGGAGCCGACTTTTCGTTGTTGGTGATCGCCGGCCGAAATAGAGGAACGCTCTGCCTCAGGGGCTGCTATCGGTGCAAGAGGCCATCTTGCTAACATTTGTGGTCACGACCCCATGAGCAGGGGTCCCCAATGTGACCTACAGGTAGCCCTTCGGACCGTCCAGGTCTTCCAGTCAGGCGCTTAATCTTTGGTATCGAGAGACTCTTGGACCCCTCTTCGAGCCCTTCAAACGCCGCTCCAACTCGGGACCACTTGCCGTCCACAGGACCCCTATTAGCACTATGGCCCCTGACCGACACAGGAGCCCCACATTGTGCCAGGGACCCCGAACAGCGGGTCCCGGTCTCGTTCCTGCTTGGGGAAATGGATCTCAAGAGCTCAGATGAGCATGGAATCGACTGCTTGGTGTTCGTGAGACACCCGCATTGTCTCAGGGGTTCCTCAAACGGTGCAAGAGGACCTCTGACTGATATGTCAAGACACGGCCCGACGGACCGCGATTCTTTATGTGGCCTTCAGCCAGTCCTTCGGGCCCTCATACCCTCCAACCGGGCTTTTGGTCGACTTGGGACCTCTTGCCAACACAGAATCCCCGTTTAGGTACTGCGGGCCCCTGATAGACGCAGTGACCGCGGCCAACGTAAATCGCTGGCCTGACTTTGTCGCCTGCTTGGGTGGTGGGTCCTCAGGCCCATACCGACACGCAGCCGACTATTCAGTACTGGTGGCGCATGATCTACATGTAGGCCATGTCGACTCCATGAGTCCCCGATCGGCGTAAGGGCCATCTGGCTGTTATTTTGAGGGCCCGTCTCCGCAGGCCGGGGACCCGGAATAAGACTCCGACCAGCCCTTCGTGCCCTTAAACCCTCCAATCGGGCCCCTGGTCGTCGGACCCACTGGGTTCTCTAGGCTCTTTGGGCCTCTTCGAACACTTTCTGGCCGACTCGGGGCCCCTTGCCAACATATGGCCCCCGTTAGGCGCTGTCGGGCGCTGACAGACGCTGCGGCACCGACAAATGGAAATTGCTGGCTCCGGCTTTGTTTTTGCCTGGGAAATGAGCCCTTAAGCCCATGCCGCCCCAAAGCCGACTTTTTTGCGTTTCTGGTGGTGTCTCATGGACATATTTGCCCTTATCGACTCAGGGACCCCTGATCAGCGCGCAGGGTCTTCTGGCTTGTATTGGAATGCCCGGCTCTGAGAGCCGGGTCCCTGAATGCGACCTGCGGCCGGCCCTTCGGGCTCCTCGGGCCCACAAATCGGGTTTTTAATCGTAGGTTCCGAGCGGCCCTTCAGGCCCTCGGAACATACGATTAAGACTGGAACCGACCTGGTCAGCCCCACACGCTGACCTCGGGCTCTGCCGCAGGGTCCCGTGATCCGGCCGGTGGCATACCGGCCCACGCCGACGCACACGCCCTCGGCTACACCCACCCGCTTCGGCAGCGTGGAGCGCATCAACAGGACGTCCCACTACGGCAGTAAGTGGATGGACAGGGTGGACATGGCGTCACTGGTGTCAGCTGGCGCCGGCCTGTAGATGACTTGACGGCCTGTGGCTCAGAGGAAGCTGTTTGTCGTCCGTAGGAGGTCTTCAGTGTACAGCCGGGTTCATCAGAGTGCAGCGTGTGTGGTAAAGTGTTTTATGCCGTCGGAACGCATTTATGTGTTCAGAAAGTCGTCGTCCCTAACATTACCGGTACTGCAAACAGCAATACAGAGCGTGTAGAGTTATGGGTGCGAGCGAGCACCTGCCACGATCCTCTGACCAACATGATGTACAGCCGTGGTTGTTAGGGCCCGTGGAGCTTAGCATCTAGCGTGCACGATATCAAAGCATGTGTGGGCCTTGAATCGCCGACAAAGTTGGCCCAGGGGCTGGCTTAATGGCGGCAAATTAGTCCAAAGCGGAGCGGGACGTGACTGGGTGGCCCCGGTCACGTGTCTTCATCCTCCACACTTGATCGCAGTAGTAGCTTGGTGTCGCTGCAGCCTCGCCAAGCGCCAGGTGATCTCCATGGGTTTTCCGCCGACCCACGCCAAGTTGACTCTCTCTTAATCACAATGAACAAACTTTCTGTGATGGCCGCTGGCCCGACCTCCCTGGCGCCCGCTGACCTGACCCCGGCCGCCTACCCAGGCGCACTGGAGCTGAAGGCGGCAGGACCGGCCGGCGTCGACCGCCGCGTCAACTCCAACATGGCGCGCGCCCGTTACGAGAGCTTGGACAGCCTGCGCGCCGCCGCCGGGCCGCCTGTACTCGGCCGACGCGCTGCTGGACGAGTACCGGGCCCGCGGCAGCAGCCGGCCGGCCGAGCCGCGCCGCGAGTCGTTCAGCGGCCACTCCGAGCCGCGCCGCGAGTCGTTCAGCGGCCACTCCGGGTCGCGACCGCCGCCGCTGGCGCACTGCCTGGCGCGCCACGACTCGCTGCAGAGCCTGGCGGCCGGCGGTGCGGCGGCCGGCGCGCGCATCGGCGGCAGCGTCTCCAACCTGGCGCAGCTGGGGCGTCGCGAGGCGGCGTTCCAGCGGGCCAGCGTGTCGCGTGCCGGCTCGGTCAGCAGCGAGCGGCTGGCGCGCGCGGCGGCCGGCGCGCACGGCGCCGCCGGCGTCGTCTCCTCCACGCCCAGCCCGTCCGACTCGGGCGTGGCTGGGCTCGAGGCCATCCTCCGAGAGCGCGACTCCGAGATTAATTTCCTGCGGGAGACCATGGAGCAGAATGAGCAGGTACGCCGCTGCCGCCCCATGTCGACGGCGCATTCGTGTTGCAACCATGCCGCGATGTGGTGTTTTGGACTTGTGTATAATTCTGTCCACTCATTATGACGCGTGTCGTGCACTGTGTTGGATCGCTTTCAAATAGCATGAAAATGGTAAGGGCTTTACTCGTCACCTCATGTTTTCCCCGGTACTCCACGGCAAATATAGCATAAGCGGACACAACCACTGTGCCTTTTATTTATATGTGTAACGTACAGTAGCCCCGACTTTGGTACAACGATGCAATGGAGCTCACCTAACTTCAAGCTGGCGTCTTCAAGTCTATCGCTCACTTAAGAACCGTGCGGACAACGAATGCATGTTGTATTACTCCCTTCACAGCTGTTCTTGCTTTGTCAGAACTTGTGAGAAGTTGTTCTGGCTTCTGGGGGTTGGATGCCGGGTTGTGTCGATTGCCCATGCCAGTAGTAACGACTGTCAGCCGATCTGGTTAGCTATAATTCAGGCCCTTATTGCAGGTAATATTCTCAGTTTATCATGAGAAAGAGAAAACGTGGGAGAAAGAGCTGAGGAAAATCAAGGCCATCTACGACAACCGACTGAAAGCTAGCCAGCAGAGGGCCCTCAAGATGGAGCAGATGCTTACGATGCAGACTTATCAGGTAGGCAAGAGTAATACTCACCATAAACAAGTCAGTACAAAACACCCGCCCCTTTGTGGACAGGGCCTTTATTTCACATTAGTTTTCTACCGCCACGCCGAACTGTATTGCCGACGACACCAACGCAGTTTCAGCAAAGTACTACCATCGTTTTAAGTCTTTCGACTTCCGGGTTGCAAGCCCAGGAACCCCTGGTACAACCACTGCATCAGTGATAAAGGGATGCCATGCGCGATGCTCCAGTCAGCCGTGATGAACAGCGGCTTTGATTCCGACCGGCGCGGCATTGTGCAGTTGGGCAGCTTGTATTCTTATGCAAATCCTCGCTAACCAGCCATTGGTGCCGGCGTGAGCACATTCCTCGAGCCGGCGGGTAAGTGCTCGCCGATCTGACACCGGGCTGGGCTGGGCTAGGCCTTCCTCTCCCACGCTCGGGCCAATCCGTGGTGCCGACCAATCGGGGGAGGGGGTAGAGGCGCCCGATTTTCCCGGAAACCAGTGTAGGCATGCGCAGTCGTGCGCGTAAAGGACGTCCAGTCACTGTTGTTGCTGGCGCGGCGGTGGTGCCGGCCACTGCGGCGGCCACGACCGACACGCGATCCGAGTCCGACACGCGGTACGATTCCAGCACACCATCCGAGTCCGACACACGGTGCGAGTCCGACACACGATCCGAATCCGACACACGGTGCGAGTCCGACGCGCTGCACGATTCTAACACGCGATCCGAGTTCGGCACACGGTGTGAGTCCGACACGCGGTCCGAGTGCGACATGCGGCGCGAGTCCGACACGCGAGTCCGACACGCGGTGCGAGTCCGACACGCGGTGCGAGTTCGACACACGGCTGATTGTCCCGTCGAGACGCGGGGCGACACAGCCGGACTAGGATTTGAGGCCAGGCCACACCCCGGCTAGGCACACGGGACCAGGGTAGGTTCATGTGACAGGTTATGTTTCGGTTGGTACACGGAGACCGGAGCGGGAGCGGGCGCCAACCGCCAGGTCCGTCAAGTCACATATGCCCGTCAAGTTAGCGTCGTAATCGTATTCGAATTCGGTGTCAAGTTCAGATTTCCAACAGCAGTTCATCCCCCTTCCCAGGTTAATCCCATTGACTTATTCACGAATCTGTAATCCTCTTTCCTCTAAGTCACTTAGTTTGACCTCTACAGGTCAATGAAAAGTCAAAACTTGGTTATGCTGGCAGTCCTTCGTTCACCAAATAAATCCAATAAAATGGGCATCGTATTGATCTTCGCCATGTCCTCTTTTGCGCATCTCAAAACCTCACTCTCAAAATCAAAGATCAATGTAACTAAATTTGGATAACATGACATTCCTTCCCTTATGAAAAATGTAACAAAAACGGTGTGATAGTGATGCTCGTGACTCCTTCGTCACGTATGGAAAATTGTATTTTCAAAACCAAAGTTCAACGTCGCACAAAGAGCGATACCATAGAATTTGTTTCTTAGCAAAGAAATATGACTACAGGGGCATCGAAGTAATGCCCGTGATGTCCGCTTTCGTCACGTCTGCAAAACTTACTCTCAAGATCATAGAATGCGGTCACACCAAACGCAGTACCCTGACATGTATTTTTTGACCGAAGAAACGAAACAAAATGGGTAACGTTGTGATGAGGGTGGTGATTACTTTCGTTTCATTCAGGTCAATTGTATTCGTTTGATTATAAAATACGCAAAAAACGAATATCATACTGATACCCGCGATATCTGCATTTCTCACATGAGCAAAAACTAGCCATCGAAGTCAACGGTCAGGATCACACAACATGCGATACCCTGGAATTTACTCGTTTAAGACAAACAACACACTGGGTATCGGATTGGTGCTTTTAGTATTCAATTTCCGTCAAATCGTATTTTTTAAAGTCAAAGGTGAAGGTAAGCAAAATACGTGGCGCCCTGCCATTGTTTCTTTGCCAAATAAATTGAACAAATGCCGTATTTCATTGATGTTCGTGATGTTTGCCTTCGTCACACCTGAAAGCTAACTCCAGGTTAAAGGTCAGGTGTCACGAAAATTGTAGTATCTTGACAGGTATTTATTTACTTAACAAATGTAGAAAGTTGTGCCACATTGATACTTATGATATCTGCGTTCGTCGCACTGGTAAACAATTATTCTGACGATCGAATGTCAAGGTCACCCACAACGCGGTACCTTGACACGTATTCGTTTCCTTAAAATATTCCAAAAAGTCGTGTCGTGTTAATACCACTGATGTCTGGTTTCGTCACATCTGAAAAACTTCGCTTTGAAGGTCAACGGTCAAGGTCATGAAAACGCGGCACTCTGCCATTTATCTATTAACCTAAGAAATTATTTAAAGATTAGCATGTTGACACTCGCCGTTTCTGCTTTCCAGTGCCCGCATCCGCTTACCGCTTACCCGGCTTTTACTGGCTTTCCGCTTACCCGGCTGTATTACTTTCAAGGTCAGATGTCAAGGTCACAAAATGCCGTGAGCTGGCATTTGTTCAGTTTGGTAGAGAAATACAGTCCACGATTCGTCACGCTTGCTAAAACTACCTCCAAAGTTATAAGGTCAAAGATTGAGGCCACGCAAAACGTGGTTCCCTGCCATTAACTCGTTTACTAAAAAAAATACACCGAAAGCTGCGTGGCACAAATGCTCCTAATGTCTACTTTCATTTACCTGAAAATCTAGCTTCCAGGGTCAAATATCAGTGCCTCGCGGAAGGCGGTAGGTTGGATTTGACTAGTTGCAAATTAAATGAAACAAAATGTGTATCATAGTTACGATTACGTCCGATTACGATTGTGTTAAGTGATACATGGTACGATCGCGATGCATATTCCCGCCATTTTTGCAACTGTTCAAGCCCCGGGACCTGCTTCCCAGCCTGCAGACCGCCGCCGAGCAGGTCCCTGGTGGCCCGCAGTTGTGCTTCGGCCGGCACACGGGGCAGGGGACGGGGCACTGGACGGACCACCTCACGCTGACGCGACTCCCATGGTGCGGCCCACCCCGACACCCTCGGCAACACCAGCGACGACGGAGTGCGGCAGGCACCTGCGGCTTCTCCCGGGAACGGGGGGGGGGGGGGGGGCGCTCTTCCCCAGACAAATCACCAAGCACCCCTCCCGGCTACCCGGCGCGGCTTTCCCTGCACGGCTGCAGTTGTTCGACAATTCCTGACACACCGCCGGCGTGCAGGCTGCAGCACGATTTACTGCGGGCCACAGCTGCGGCACTGCATGTCGCCCGCGCACCGGCGGCATCACCAGCCGCCGGCCCGCAGCTGGCGAGAGACGTACGGCCCGTAAACGTCCGCCGGATGGCGCGGTCAGGGAGCGTGTCTATGGGCCGCAGGAACGCAAGCAATGCTGCAGCGTGCAGCGAATGTCGGAAAAATAAAGCCCAGTAGACGCGCGCGGTTTGCCGGCTGGGGCGTCGGCCGTCGGTGCCGCTGGTAACGGCCGCTGCATGGTAACGGCGGGTGCAAATAACTTCTTTGTGAGGTGCAGTCAGCAGCAGCCGCCGGCTGTACACTCCGCCGCACTGTTTGGTGTAAATAAATAAGAAAGCGCCGTGTCCCGCTGTGGCTACCCGCACACGTCTCCTAGTTTTCTCTAGTTCTTCTTCTGGCCTCTGACCTCAGGCTGAAGACGTCTGCTGCTTTCTGACCTCCACGCCTGGGTGCAACGTGGTGTTTACCTGCAGACACTGCATCCTCTTCCCCAGCAGCAGCCTGGCAGCCGTCCTCCTTCTCAGCTCTAGCGTAGTGGTTGAGGCCGCTTCGCCTCCCTCCCTCCCAGCTGTAACCCAGCCCCCCCCCCCCACGGCTGCAACGTGGTTCCCAAGCCTGTGTACTCCTCTCTTAGCCGCGTGACCCCTGAGCACGCGCCCCTCTCCTCCAGCTACAGCAAGAGAAGCGGAAGCTGCGTCAGGAGACGGACGAGCTGCGCCGCGATAAGGATCAGACGGCCCGGCAGAACAAGGAGCTGAAGCAGGAGCTGACGGCGCTGCGCTCCCAGCTTGAGGACACCGAGTGGAGACTGTGTCAGAAGACAGGTCAGGCCCACGCCGTCGGAGCTGTGTCGGCTACGCACGGCCTGCATGACCAGTCTGACGCAGAGCCGTGTCGTCCGTCGGGCGCCAGCTAACTGCGCGCCGGCTGTGCCTCGTGGCAGTTGGCATTCGCACCACGACTTGGAAGTGTGGCTGAGATAGGAGTAAAATAAGTCAATTACAGCCGCAGTTTACTTACCCATGGGGTATCAGAGGTTACACCGTAGCGGACAACATCAACTGAAAATGAAACAAAAGTCATCGAAGGCATGGTACGTATGATATGATATGAGTGCGCGATCAGTTCTTCACGGTTGGTGTTCACACGCTAAACGCTGTTGTTTACCGTTCGTCCAGGTGAGATATCGCTGCTGAAGTCGCAGCTGAAGGACTGCCAGGGCGATCAGACCACACGCAGTCATGAGATGCTGCACATCCGAGCACAGGTGCGCGAGTACGCCGCCCAGCTGGAGACCAAGGACGCCGACAACAAGCGGCTCCAGGCCGAGACGCAGGCACTCCGCGAGCAGGTCAGTGGATTGGCTGCACGCTCCCACAGCAGGCCAGTGGATTGGCTGCACGCTCCCAAAGCATGCCAGTGGACTGACTGCACGTTCCCAGAACACGCTAGTGGCTTGCCTGCACGCCTTCCGAGCAGGTCAGCCAATTGGCTGCACGCTCCCCTAGCAGACCAGTGGATTGGCTGCACACTCCGCTAGCAGGTCGGTAGCCCAGGTACGAGCGCAGGCCCCCGCAAGCCGGTCAGTGGCTTGGATGAGGGCTCAGGCCTTCCAGGGCATGCGACATGGCCGTAGTCGGAGATGCCGGCGGCAATGGACTACAGCTGCTTGCGGTCCACCGCGGTCTCCGGCCGTCTTGCTGACCCAGTAGCTGTTGCTCCCATCTGTGGTGGTGGCGAGGCCTCAGTCTTTCCCGACCTCTAGTTATAAACCGGTGATGGCCCACTGGCGTGATCAGCTCGGTGTCCTTGGAACAATAAACCATGCAGCGCGCAACCGTGCTAGGTCAAGCTACGTGCGAACTCGAAGGTGTGCAGTCAGCAGTCCACAAGCCGGTCCACTGTGACTCGCGGCAGCGGGACAAGACCCACGCATAGCTTGGACCCCTCCTACTGACCTGGTGCTATCATTCCTGACCATTTTGGTCTGGCGTGTCTGCGGCTGTTCGTGACCCATACCTGGGATGCATACCGCTACTACGGAATCTTCTGGTGGCCTGATGCGTCCCTTCTGCTTCCGCCCATTTCTTTGATCGGGTACGTCCCTGCGGTTCCCGGGTCTTCTGCTGACGTGCCCCCCCCCCCCCCACACACTGTTCCCAACTCTTCTGCTGACCCGACGGCTGTTGTTCCGTTCCCTTCCCTCTGCTGATCCGTTCACCGTCGGCCAGGCCATGGACCGCCGCTCGGACGAGACGAACGTGGTGATCGGCCAGCTGCAGCGCGAGATGGAGCGGCTGAAAACCGAGCTCAGCATCGGCCGGGCGCAGGCACAGGCGCAGCGCGAGGGCTTCGAGGAGGAGCGACTCCACTGGCTCGACGAGAAGCAAAAGGTGCACCGCCCCCGCCTCCGGCCACGCCGGTGCACTTTGCGCCGGCGAGGTCTCGTCAGCCGTCAGAGACGCGCTCGTCCGCAGCGGTCAGGGGTCACCGCCCGGCCGGCCGGCGTGCTGCGCGTTTAATTGTGAGGTCGCTTGTCCATTTCAAGACGATGTATCTTGTTTACGCGTCGGGCTGCGGCCGTGTGTATTGCTCACTTGAGACGGAACAATGCTCGTATCGACGGCATGGCTCCAGTCCGTTCTCGCTAAGTTTTCGAGCGGCCCAGCAAACCAAAGCCTCCCCGCCCATCCCCCTCCCCCGCCCTAACCTGTGTTCGCCTCTGCAGGTGGTAAACTATCAGAAGCAGCTGCAGCTCAACTACATGGAGATGTACAAGCGGAACAAGAGCCTGGAACTAGAGCTGAGTAGCCGAGAGAGCAAGCTGAACTCGAGCGGCGAGTCGCAGTGCTGACATGACCCGACCGCCTCGCCCCCCGTGCCAAATGTGACTTGTTACGCTGCTCTGATATTAGTCGCGCGGGCGCCGCGCCGCCGCCCGAGGCGGGCGAGCAGACGGCTGTGGCGCGCGCAGCCAAGCAACGCGACGCCGGCATGGGACGTGGGAGGCCAGGAGCGCCGCCGCGGCGCCCGCCCGCTCCGTGCTGACGTGCGGCGCGCGCTTACGCGTGTGAAGTGATCGTGATGGCGGATTGTGACTGGACGTGCGTGCTGCTGTCTCTGAGCTCTTCACGTCTGGCTGAGGCCAGCGAATCTGTGGACGTGTCCCATTGACGGTAACTCTTAGACAGTCTAGTCAGTCTAGTAGGTTGTGTCCGCGAAGCTGGAGCTCCTATTTATTCTCGTTGTCAATAAACGTGGATCGGAACGTTCCGACTGTGCGTGTCGAGACAGGCCTGTTCGGACACGTTGTGCGCGCGCACCACTGTGTTTGGGGGTGGCTGCACACTCAGCCCACATGAACCGTATAGCTTCCAAAAATACAGGCCACACCAATGAGTGGCATAACACACTCGGCTTCCATGGTCCGTATTGTTACCAAAAATAAAGGCCACGCCAATGAGGTGCATCATACATCGTCAGTGTAAACATCCCGTATGACTTTCGAAGCAGCATTCCCTCAACCTATCACAGCCGTGCTCCCTCAGTCTTCTTTTCCGGATACAAAGGCTGAAAACAAAAGAGAAGCGCTTGGAGAAAGCCTCGGCCCACGCAAGATTGTGCCGTGCAGAAATAGCAACGCCATCTCTCGTCACTCAGCCGCAGCGCAACACGCATAACAAATGGCAATGTGCACAAAAACAGTGACAAGAACACGGACGGGGTGCCCACCTCGTTTGATGGCCTTGACCTTGGCTGGGTCACATTGCAGCCAGTGGCGCTCATCGCTGGCGGCGCCCATGGTGACGCCGGCGGGCATGTCCAGGGCGGAGCTGCGCGCGCTGCGGGCCGAGGCGTGCAGCTCTCGGACGCCCGTCAGCCGGAGCAGAGCCGGCGCCGTCTGCGGCGTCACACCGCCGCCCGGCATCACGGTCAGCCGGCCGGCCGACAGCGACACCAGCCGGCCAATCAGCGCCGCGCCCTGCCAGAGATACACCAGGCGGCCCGGTCAGGGGGAGGGGGCACGCCCCGTCAGCGGCGGCACCAGGCGGCCCAGTCAGGGGGAAGGGTATGCCCCGTCAGAGGCAGCGCCAGGCGGCCCGGTCAGGGGGAGGGGTACGCCCTGCCAGGCGCGGCGCAAGGCGGCCCAGTCAGGCAGTGACCAGGACCTCTCAGGGGTGACACCAAGTGGTTTGATCAATGGGTCTGAGGGAAACCAAAGTGTGATAAAGGGAGAAGGGACAGCATAACATTATGCTCTGGCATATTTGTAAATCATGCCAACACCTTTTATAAATAAATTACAATCTTCAAGCCAGAAATCCTTGGTTTTCTTTCATGGTAAACATCAAGCATTATGCAAGCATCAACAAGCATCACACTCGGGTATGGTTTTGTTTCACACCTCCAGCATCCTGTGTGACATGGGTCAGAAAGACACTACCTTTTTGGAGGCTACTCTTAATACAGCATTGCCATAGGATAGGAGTTCTGTCTGCTTTGTCACTGCAAAACCAGGAAGCTGAGGGATGAAAATGGACAAATGTCTAACCTTATTTGTGAGTGGCCCCTTGTTGATGCTCAATGGAAAACAAGTGAATGAGCCAGTGTGACATGGCTGGATATGCATGGCCACACCCACCTCCAAAGCTGAAGGGGCCTGCCCGCTCGTTAGCAGACGCACAAAGCCCAGCTTGATGATGGTGGTGAGAGCCTGCTCTGGGTGCAGGGTGCAGTCAAAGGCACGATGGAATGTGCAGGACAAAGGTGCAGCCACCCTGAGCAACTGGTAGCACTTGTCCTGAAAAATGGAAGCCAAGCATGGTTGATGTTACCCTTGAAGTCCACAGTTGGATGCACTTCAGATATCAAAATAAGACCATAACATTTGCACACAGAAATATTAATAGAAAGAACTGTTGACAAGCCTTGATGATACATCTGAATCACTCAATGTCTCCTGCATTCAGCATGGATTAGTTAACTTCCTGAGATTAACTTTCAAGCACCATGCTCAGTCTACATTTGTATGCCATATGGACTATTGCCATCAGGATCATCATTTGTCTGCATGCACAAAAGGGTGGGGGGAAATGCGATGGGCAGATACATCGCAAAATGTTTAAGCTGCTACTTTAATGGAAGTGTAAGGAAGCGTTGACTTTCAAGGTTATTTCGCACCCAAAAGGCAAAAATCCAAACACCACACCTGATCAACAGCTCCTGATTCATCTAAGCATCCAAAAACAAAACCATCAGCACCAGCTTTCTTCATGCTTTGGATGTCTGCCTCCATGACATCCATATCATCGCTGCTGTACACAAAGTCTCCCTGGCGACATCTGATCAAAACAAACACTGGAATCTGGAACAAGAAAGTATTAAAATAAACCTACTGCAGTAGTTGCTTTGTAGAATCATGCAAATTTTACAGGCATGACTTTAACATAGTTTGTTTCAACATAACATCCCTGAATAAGAACATGGTTAAACATGCATACAGAACCATCGCTGGACAAACTTGGTACATGAATATCACAATGACCAGAAATAAGGCGCATGCTGCACACCTGCACAAGCTTCTTGACTGTTGTCAGAAGACCAAGACTGGGAGTCAAACCTCCCTCTGAAAGCGCTGCACATAACTCAAGCCGGTCTGCACCTCCATCCGCTGCAGACACAGCAGAGTCTACAGAATCCACGCACACCTCTAGCATTGTCCAAATACTACTAATAACGGTGAATGCTTAAATTAAACCGCCCCGCCGTATTTCCGGGGATCAATGTTTACAGTTTAGTCTCTGGGCGCGCGGGTAAAAGTTATCTATTTTAGCAGATTTGCAGCGCACCTTTGCCTGCAGTGGCGTATTTTCATGCGCGCCGGAATGAATAGGCGCAATGAATTGTCGCCATTACGTGACAAAAGTTAATTTTATAAATGTCTGAGGGATTTCAGCCAAATATGTTCCGTACATATATTTTTAGCTTTATTTTCAACGATGCTTTCAATTTTTCGCAGTGCTATTTTCAGTTACAGCTGATCTGACGAATCTAACGCGTCGATGACAAAGGGGACGCAGTTCTTATAATTCACTGAAAACAGTCGCGGTGATCCGGTGGGGTAGAATAGGGCTGTGTTTTACCTAAACCAAATACCGGAGGGTATGTAAATTAGCAGTACGCCGGCTTCTCTGGAATAGTGGGAAAATTACTCGGAAAAGTCTGTGGAGGGCTTCGGGGGAATCAAGTTGTGCTAGGGAATGTTGCTCAGTATAGATTGATCTAAATGCTGTTTTGGTGGTTTAATTTGATCCCAAACTGGACAATCCGTACTCACTTGCCGATCTGGAAACTATACCCTGACCTAGCCCATCAGTTGGGTGGGGGGCAGTCATTTAGATAGAGAGTATCTCTGGGGTGTAATTCACACCAAAAATTTGAGAAATTGACAACTCATTAAAGTCTTTATGATATCAGAAAATAGAAGCATGTCCTGTGGAAAAGACATCTGACATCCTACATTCTGCTTCACTGGCGACTTTCCTGCCTAACTCACTTGATGGTTGTCCTGCCTGTTGAGCCCAGCAGGGTTGTTCGACAGTATGGCCTATGCAACATTTGTTGTGCAGGTGTGCCAGTGGCAGATCCTGGCCATAAGCTTGCTCATAGTGACTGTATATACAGTTGTGCATGTTTCTAGAGGCTAGAACTATAGCTTCTTTAGATGGGCCTGTTGATAGCATTCACTACTGAGCTGGAACAGGTGGGAACAATATATGTCATGAGGTTTATGCAAACACCATTTTCCCACTCAAGTACAAAATTGCTAGATATGCTTGTTAAATTCATTATCAGCCTATCCAAACAGGATCTCACCAAAGTAAATCATGTCTCAAAGAATGACAAAGGAATGCTACATTTTTAGCTTTGCACATGGTTGCCAGGCTTATGTATTTGTATGTTTTTCAGGGTTCATCCATCTGCTACTCATCAGAGAAGCATGATGCTGTCAAGACTTACCCACCATTCCCGTCTGGCATTAGCTGGAACAAGGTGATGATTCAGATGAGGAGAAAGCGCTTATAGGACATAATTTAAGTTCGGCTTTATAATTTGCCAACTAGGTCAGGGTGTACTTTCCTACCTAACATTAGAAAAAATCATTGGACATCATTTGTTGTGTTTAAGGCAGGGCATATTGTAAATAATCACAAAACAGGTAGATTCATGCTCTTACCTTCAAATTTTTTATAATTACGATGGCGAGCTCCTGAGCTCCGCACACACACAGCAGCTGCGACACCGGCGCCATTACTGCTGCGGTCACAACATTACTGTGCATCAAGCAGCATCAAGAACCATACAAATGTAGGGGGCCAAGGTAACAAGAATCCATGACATTTGATCCTTGACCCAATGGGACGATGGGTTGCAGGGGGATTGGGTGGAAGGCCATAAAAGGTTACAATTCTAACACGACCTCGACATCTGCACTTTGAGGCATTGTTCACTTTCAATTTTCAAGGCCTTGTTTCACAAGTTCTTCCCAAAGTTGGAGGTAGGTGGTGGGATGGGGTTTTCTTGAGCACCCCCCCCCCCCCCCCCTCCAACTAGATAGGAAACTGCACCCATGGTGTATATGTATGAATGCATGTATGTGTGTGGTTTTGTTGAGTGTTGTTTGAGTTTTTATGTTTTGTATCAACAATATTCAGACCAAGTTGATGGTCCTACATTCAGGTCAATTTGCACACAGATGTGATTTGCATTGTTTGCAGACTTGGTATTGGTGGTCTGCAGACTCAGTTGCACTGTTAAGCACACTGAGACTGTTTCACAACAAAAGGCATTTGGTCATAATCTGATCTAAAAATTTGTATGTATGCATTTTAAAAGTATGTGCTTTATTGATTTGTTTATATACATGCTGTCCCCCATTCTGAAATGTTTGCAACCACGGCTGGCGGCAGGCTGTTTAGCGCGTCGCCGGCGGCTCGTCAGGAGTCGTCCGACGGCTGGCTGAGCAAGCTGCTGGTGAGGAAGATCGAGCCCACCAAGGAGTCCCACTCACGCATGCTCTCCGACAAGGAGGTCATCTACGAACTGCAGACGCACAATGTCCGCTGCGGCGAAATGGACAACTACCTGAACAACTAGTAAGATCGTTTGGTATCGACGGTGAAGCATCAGCTTCGATTCAGTATTGGAAGTAGATAACAGGGCTTATATGGCGTAGCGTGGCGTAGCGTCCATGGCGTGCAGCGCACGCGTCGCGAGGTGACACTACTGCGCGGTGCTACCCACGAGCTCGGACGCATAAGAGGTGACATGGTGCTTGGATTCACCGTGGTCAGAGCATGGAAATGCAGCTGGTTGCTGGAGATTGGATGGCTAAGTCAGACCAGACTCAAAGCTCCGATGTACCTCTTGTGGTTTTGTACCTCTTGGGTACATAGCCAATATTTAAAAAGTCATGAACAGGTCCTTTAGCCAAGACATCCGTCAGAACTCCCGCCGCGCCGGTCAAAACCTATGCGATAGAGTCCTTTCCTGCATGCTCCCCCACCTCCGCTTCCACCTTCCGGGGCATCGAGGTTGTTACCGAGTCTTCTGCGTGGATTTAGGCAAATTGGACTGCCTGAAAATATACTTAAAGCTAGGTGTCACATGCAGATAGTACTTTCGCAACGCAGCATGTGTGCTCTAAAGCTGCAAATGAAGAGCGAAAACTCGCGTGCGTTGCGAAATTGCCTGTGGGTACGGGATCTTCTGCTTGTCGTTGTCCGTGGTCAGTACGTAACGGGAGCTTGTGTTCGGCGTGACGTCAGTGAGCGGTACCACAATGAGGTGCAGGAGCGCACTGTCGGCGGCCAACTGCAGCAAGAGCTGGTGGGCAGCTGGCAGGTGACTGTCGGCGACCAGGATCAGTGTCTGCACCTCTGGAAGTACAACGGCGGCTACAAGGCTGTCGACGCAGCCAGGACCGCCCACCTCGAACAGAAGGTGACGGTGGTGACTGCTGAGGGCCTGGCCGGGGACTGCGCAATACGATGTGTGCTCGGAGGGGCGGCTCGAGTGGGGTGGTCGGTACTGATCCGCGCAAAGTAGATCGCTTTGGTGACAGTGTGCCCGGTCTGCATCCTGCTGGGTGATGGTGACATGTTTCAGCCTCAGGCTGGTTTGTGCGTGAGCTGTGACGTACCCTTACCCCGCTGACCGTACTGCTCGAACTACAGAAGGAGCTGTGGTCTGTGGGTCCTGTGGTGTTCCCTCAGGACCTGGCTGTGCTACTCATGTTACTGAAGGGGCTGCGGGCTGTGGGTTCTGTGGTGTTCCATCAGGACCTGGTTGTGCTGCTGGAACTACTGAAGAAGTTGTGTGCTGTGGGTCCAGTGGTGTTCCCTCAGGACCTGGCTGTGCCACTCAGTGAGCAGGGCCCACTTCGACTGCAGGTCCGGGGCCACTGAAAGTGTAGAGGTTAACGCGTCTGCGTTCACCACTACACGTCTGGGAAACCGGAGGTATGGGGTTCGATTCCCGTGGTGCCCACCTTTCCTGCCAGGGTGAGAGGGAAGGCGACGTCATATAGCCTCAGCCGCTGAGCGCGTCGTAAGTCCCAAGGACGACGACCACTCTTTCCCCCAGGACCTTGCGGCGCTGCTCAAGGAGCGGGGCTGCCTCCTCCGCGCCCGCCACTCCCAGTACCTGCTGGCGTTCAGCTTCTGGCCGCCGCCGGCGCCCCGCGAGGGCCACCACCTGTACGAGATTCGCAGCTACCTGCTTAAGCCGGGCACCATGATCGAGTGGGGCAACAACTGGGCGCGTGCCATCCACTACCGGCGCGAAGGCGACGAGGCGTTTGCCGGCTTCTTCTCACAAGTCGGCCGCCTCTACAACGTCCACCATATCTGGTGTGAGTACCCAGTGCGCGAGCGCGCAGTCCCGATCAGTTTCTGTGTGTGTGCGTGTGGATGATTCTGCTAAGCTTTGAGCGTAGACTGTGCGTCGCTCAGATGCTGCTTGATGTGTTCATTGTTTTCGTGGTCTGCATGTGCGTGCTTGGCCAGTAACCTGTTGCCTGAGCTTGGGCTGTGTATGTTGAGTACACAGTGCACCCAACAGTCGAAACTGAATGATATGAAGTGGTATTCACTAACATAGGTCTTGATTATTTTACAACAAAGTCTGTGCACTCTCACCATTTTCGGATTTTTTGCTTTTGTTCTGGTTGTACATATGGTTGCTGTGAGAGGCCCATGGTAAGGTACACCTAGGCTGGCGTTATCACCTCAGCTTAATGAATGTTGAATTTGGGTGCATTATTCATTATTATACCCTCTGCTGCTCTATAGTGCGCCGGCTCGTCCCAACCTTTGTAATAGAGGGGATCATAAGCGGCTGTTGCGATTTAACCTCCACTCGATGGAAATTGATGCTTACCTATCAGTCCGGAAGTTACCGTTCAGTGAAACCAAAGGTGTGCTTTGGCAATGTCATCTAAACATTTTTCCAGGGTTGTCTTCATTGCAACTATTTGCCAATTTTGTCACCACGACGTGGATTAAATACTTATATTGATTGGTTGTGGCCGTCTGATGCAACAAATTGCATATGTAAAGCATACTGTGTGGCGAATGGCTTGCGGAACTGTCATAACAAGAGGCTGCGCGCTCTCTGCAATACTGCATCTCCTTCAGGGGCGTAGGTTTTCAATATGAGTCGGGGAGGGGGCTGAACAATGAAAAATGACCAAACCTTTCACTAAAACATGTTATCAAACAAATTTCTCAGAATTGTTTAAACAGTCATGTGGACATCATCACAAACATCAGGTTTGGGCAAGCAGAGATCAAACAGATCTCAGATTCTTCAGATTCCCAAACATATTTTCAAACAGATTTGGCCCAGTTCGTTCCCAGCTCCAGTGGAGGGGTCTTCAGACTGAATAGGAAACTACACCCCTGATCTTCCTCAGTCTGCGTGTCTCCTAAGCATCGTGCTACTGCGCGCCGTTGCGCTGCGGTGGGTTTGTGCACGTGGCGTGAGTAGTTGTCCGGCCGGGCCGCCGGAGCCGCGCCGACCACTAACACCACCCGCGGCCGCCGTCGCAGGCTACGAGTCCATGCAGCACCGCAAGGAAATTCGCGAGACCGCCTGGAGGAAGCCAGGCTGGGACGAGTGTGTGGCCTACACGGTGCCGCTCATCCAGAACTTCCAGAGTCGCATCATACTGCCGAACCCGTTCTCGCCGAGCCGCTAGGGGGCGCGGCGCGGCGCGGTTGGCAGGTAGGTGGCGAGCTGGCGGACGGCGGCCGACCCGCGGTGGGTGCGGCTGACCCCGCACTAGGCTCGGCCGCTCACCACTTCCGGCCGGTCCGACACCGGCCATCGAGAGCGGAGCTGACGAGACGTCAGGGCGTGTGTGTGACGTCCGCCGGCGAGTATTGGCAGTAATCGTTTGTGCATGATGGCAACTGACGCCGAATACTGACGCTTCATTGCTGGCGCCCGTTCTTTGTCAAGTTGCCAGAATTTTTACCCTGCGAATGCTAACTACCGCTCACTTTTTCATGGGAAAATGTTCTTTGTAATAAGGAAAGCCAAATTAGCTTGGTTGCTATTGGTACAACCTTGGACATGTCTCAGAATCGAAGATGGTGGCCGCCACCATCTTGAATGCCAACTTATTTTGATCCGAATAACATAGATGGCCGTGTAATATCGATTAAAGGGGTTATTATGGAAGGACGAGTCCATTACTGAAATTATCGTTGGGCTACGAGGTCTAATTCTACGCTAAATCAGAGGTAAAGTATCAAGCCAGAAAATCTTTGACGCGTAGTGTCGCGTCTTTTAAAGAGACCTTGAGGACGCTACTACCAGCCAGCACCCGTCGCATTTCCATACGACATTCTTCTGTGGCAAAGCCATCATCACTTCGTACACCTAGCCCCCTTCGTTGTCTTCGATGTCCATCTGCTCACTGGCGCAACGGCTAGCGTATTTTTCCTTAACACTTAAAGCAGTTTGTACGCCGAAGGCCTTTGCTGTGGCTGTTGCGGCTGCAACGTGCAACGCTGCATGCCTTGCTTTCAGCGCTGGAGCTGCAGGTCAGTACATCCATGGGCGTTTCGGGAGTAGCTGCTGCTGTTGAGACGGGCGGTATGGTAGTGGAGACTTCGCCGCTCCAACCGAAGTTGCCAATATCTTTAGGGCCTATTCCTGGGGGAGGTCACGGAAAGCTTTTCAGGGTTGGGGCAGGGAGTGTAGTGGGCCAGTTAAGTCTCTAGACTTTCAGCCAGGCCTTCTGCGGTCCCAGGAACTCGCCAGACGAGACGGTGCAGCACCTGACCAAGGTCAACGAACATCTTATCTGCTGGCACTGGAGTCTCGCTGTCCAAGTGTCACCAGGCGTGCGCGCCTTCAGTAGCTCCTCCCTGGCACGCTAGGAAAGGTGTTCATCTGTCTCGCACATCAGCTCAGTTAGTGAGCATAACTGACTTGCCACGAAGGAATACGGCAGCAATGCCTTGAGGCAGTGCTGAAATGGGAACTTGTTCCCCGCTCCGCACAGGAGCTTGAGTGCCAGCAGTGTAGGGTTTAAGAGGCATTTATGCATAGGTTTCTGGTCAGGAGCACTTCGGCTGTCTCCAGGTAGCCCCTCAGCTCCTGTCTTGACAGAAGGATGGTGTGTCTGACACATTTCGCTGCGGAGATGTCCTGACACGTTTCGGGCAGAACCTCTGCAGCAGAACGGCGATAGTGGGCTGTCCCCTGCGCGAATTACCTTCCATGTTATGCGGCTGTAGCACTGCAAGGGACCTTCTAATCTAAACACACTTCGGCTTCCGTCAAAGGCTCTGTCCGTTGAAGAGTCATGGATTCAGTCCCCTGTCGTCAGGTCCAGTCAACAGTGAGGCCTAGCACGGCTGTCGGAAGTCCACAAGACTGAAAAGCCGGCCGAGCGGACGGGTTTTAATAAACAGATAGACCAACTGGTGACGGACTCAGTCCTGAAGTTTAAGACACCGATGGTGCTCGGGTCGATGGTCGACTCGCCGCATGACAGCCAGACACACTTCTGTCTACGCTCGTGTGTCTCGAAAGCACTCGCAATGCAGTCGGGATACAGCACACCCATCTCACAGCCGACCTTCACTTGTAGCAAGCCGCATAACTAGTCTAATCCAACGAGCCTCAGCGCCGGACCAACATCATACTTCATTGCACTCGGGCATGGTGCACACTCATGATGCACGGGCGTACTTCCCACAGGCATCATGCATACCCCATGAGTGTCCTGGCCTGTATAGGGATACTGATGTGGGGAGCTGTTGTGAGCGTAACTAGCAGCGCAGCGCTTGGTGGCGGCATCATCAGCAGGACAAACGGGCAAACCGCCCCTGGCAGCAAGTCATACCAGAAGCTGAGCGACTACGTGAAGTCAGCCTGAGACACCCGACTGGGAGGATGTGGGCAGGCTCCTTGGTGGACGGGCGATCCATGGGAACAGCGCAGAAACGATTATAACGAGGGATACTGGTATCGAGCGCCAGCAGGATGCAAATCAGTCACCACCCTGAGCATACACGCTGTCGCTTTAGCGCCAGAGGTTCTTCGGCTGTGGCTTGTACGGTTTTTGACCTGTACCCAGCTGCGTGTGCCTAGCTGTCCCACCATAGTGACTTTGATCCGAACCGAGACTGTCTACTGTCCAGGAAAGAGTATAAGCCAGAGTCACTATGATACGACTTCAGCAACGTTGGGGGAATCGCTATAGGAGCCCGTAAGGACTTTCATGTTTCACTGTTTGCAGTGGCGTGATTTGTCAGCTGAGATACCTCGTCCTGGTAGAGTTGTGGGCTACTCATCGCATATCTCTATGCAGCGACGTACTCCTAAACGGTCACTTTAGTAGATTCGAGAGTGCATGGCTGTGTAAGTATTACGGTCTGCTATAAACATGCATCATGTATGGAACACATTATTCAATATTAATATAATGTATGTCACATGCAGCTGCTGCGAGGTTTACCCTTACAGTGAGCACGAGAAGAACAAACGGCAGATATTGGTCAAAATGCAGAAATGGGCTCCCTTCCATCAAAAGTCCCCAGAAATGGCATCGCACTAGGCTCCAAGTCGTCGAGATGAAATGTGCAACTGAACCATCATTCAAGATGGCGCTGGCCGCCATCTTGAATACCGAGAAATGCACAACGTTGCACATTCAGCAACCAAGCGAATTTTGCTCTCCTAGATACATACAACTAGATACATAAAAATTTCCATCAAAAGCTCGCGGTATTTCACATTGCATGCTGGCATATAAGAAGCATAGGGATCGCAACTCGACTTCACGTATACAGCGAAGTGAAAAGTGTCTGGTGTGAGCGCCGTGTATGTGGCACATGGTTATAAGATTGTGGTATATAGCACATGCAGCTTCTGTAAGTGGTACCCGTACAATGTTGTTGAAGATAGCGAACGACATGTATCGATCAGTAGAGGTGATTTTCATTATTCGTGATCGTCTTTGACCTTTGACCCTTAATTTGATCTTGGGTTTGACCCCATGCGTCAAAAGTAACTGTTGGACTCCCTGTTATAGAAAACCCCTCAAAATCGGTGTCAAACGACCCTCCAAGTCATCGAGAACAAAACATTGAAACTGGACCAAAATTCAAGATGGCCGCGGTCGCTATTTTGGATTTTAAAAAATGTTCAAAGCTGCACAAGTGGTAACGAAACTCATTTGGATCTCTTACCTACATAGAGCATATTTCACGAAAAGAGTTCGCGATAGTCTACATTGCAGGGTCTCATATAGGACGTGTGAGGATGGCAGCTCGACTACCTGGGCACACAACGCGTAACACTGAGCGTACGGGACAATGTCGGTCACGCGGCTCAGTTTAAACAGGGATAACGGTGACTGTAGCGACACGGCACTGTGCAGGGCTGTCGGGCGTCTCGCGCTTGCGTCAGTGATTGTCGCCGTGCCGCGTGTGGTCCGTCCTCGCTTGACAAACTAACACGGACACGCCTGCTGCTCGGTTCGAGCGGCGTTGCCTGACCGGCACCGCCTCCGTCCGCAGGCTACGACGACCTGCAGCACCGCAAGGAGACGCGCGAGAACGCCTGGTTCAAGCCGGGATGGGATGAGTGCGTGGCCCACACGGTGCCGCTCATCGGTGGCATGCAGTCGCGCATCACGTGGCCCACCCGCTTTTCCCCCACGCAGTAGTGGAAGAGGTGTACCCGACCAACGTCGCAGCCGCTGTAGTGACCGAAAGCCGACGGACAGCTTTCTGATGCGTCTGTTTGCCGCAGTCCGAGAGCGCCGGGTGACTGGTTGGGTGCGGTTGTTGGAGTAGCGCGTTTGAGTCGGTCTGTTGACTGCTGTTACGTTGTGAGTCCGTGAAGCGCGAGCCTGAGTCGAAGATTCTGCAGAAGGCTGTGGTGGGAGAGATCTTTGGTGACGGAGGCGACCTGTAGGTTTTCAGCTGAGGGAAAGTTTTGAAACATTTATTTTGAGGGTTTGGTCTTATGTTGTCTTGTTTGCTGAAATGAAGCGTGAATGCTATTGAGTACATAATAAACGAATCATGTCCTTACTTCGGCCCACTATTTACTCAATTATTTCACTTGCTAGCAAACGCAGAGCTCTCGTGGGTAGTACTTGTATGTTACCATGTATTGGCACGTTAGTTATCTTAAGGAAGATATAAAACAAGGCACGACACAAGACAATGAGCAGCTGCTGTTAATAATGACCCTCCGCTGCCCGAATGCAGTGGACCGCGATTGGCCGACCGGACTAGATGCCCGCTCGTCGAGGTCGCGACTCCGCCCGTGCGACACGTCCTTTGACCCAGCCGACGTGGTTAAAACTAGTTGGCATCACAGAGTGCAGCCGGGGCGCGGCCGGCGGCTGGCGGCCCGTGTATCACATTTCACCGGTCGGCCGCCGGCACCAGGTGGCTGCCGTCGGACGTGTCGCCCTTCTCCGACGGCGCCGCCGCCGCCGCCGCCGCCCGCTCGCCGGCCGGCGGCGATGGCAGGCGGCGCTCGGGCGCGCGGCGCGAGAGCGATTCGGCGCGTCGCGTTCGCCCGCCGATCGACGATGCAGGACGCTCGGACGCTGAGCGCCGGTACGCCTGGCGGTCGGCGGCGGCCGGCTGGCGGACCGGCGACGCCGGGCGGGAGCCCCGGCCGTGCATGGCCGGCACTGACATCTGGCGGTTCATGGCGCGCGGCGGTGCGGGCACGAGCCGCGGCGGACTATGGCGCGGCGCCGGCACGGACATCTGACGGCCCACAGCCGGCGGCGGCGGCGGCGGCTGGGTGGGCGGCGGTCCCGGACACTGTGGCCGGCTGTGGGGCGCCGGCGCCGACAGCTGCCGCTCGGGGCTGGTGGCGCGCGGCAGGTCGTAGATGCGCTCCGACAGCTGCCGCTCGGGCGTGGCGCCGCGCGGAAGGTCGTACACCGGTTCGTCGGGCGCGGCGCCGAACGAAAGTCGCTCCTCGGACGGCGAACGGCCGGGCGACGAGCGGCTCCGACTGGGCGCCGACTGGCCGCTCAGACGCGTCAGCTCGGTGCTGCTCGGGTCGGGCGGCCGCTCGGAGGCGCCTGGCGAGCTGGCCGCGTCGCGCGGCGGGCTTGTCGACTGCTTCCGGCTGCTACCCAGCGACGAGTCGCGTGACGTCACGCGACTGTAGGCGGCCGTGCGCCGTGGCAGGCTGCCGCTCGTCTGCGACGACGACTGCGATACGCGCCGCGCCGCCCGTGGTGACGCCATGCCGTCGGTGGCGTCGGCGCCGCTCGGCTCATGCGACGACTTTTGCAGCCACTGCAGCACCTGGTCGTTGGGGTGCATGGGTGCCGTCGGCACGATCGGCTTCTTACGCGCTCGCTCGCCGTGTTTGCGGTGCTGGCCGTCCTTCGTGGCGTTGCGGCCTAGCCATTCGGAGATGACGTTCTCTGGCGAGACGGGCAAGCCGAAGCGTTTCTTTTTGTCGTCGCCTGCCTTGCCGGTCGGCTTGGCGTCCTTTGCCGGCCGCTTGGTGGGACTGATGGAGCGCGAGCGCGTCTTCTTGTGCTCGCGCTGCGAAGAGCGGTGCCTTTGGGAGGAGGAGCGCCTCAAGCCGGCTTCCGCCGGCCTCGTCCGGGCCTTCTCGCCGTCCGGCCGGTGGCGGCGTGCGCGGTCGCGGTCGGGACTGCGCGGCCGCACCGCCGCGTCGGCCGTGGCGCGCCGCTGCTTGCTGGGGCTCTCCTGGCGGACCGGCTTCTGCGGGCTGCCCGGCGGCTTGGGCAGCGAGCGTCGCTTCTCGGCGTTAGCCGCCGACGTCGCCGGTTTTCCGGCGCGCCAGCACGGCCGGCAGCGACTTCCGCTTGTCTGCGTCGGCCGTGGCCTCGGCGCCCTTGGCGGCGGCGGCAGCACCAGCGCTGGTCAGCTTCGGCTCCGTCTTCGTGTCGCCGGCCGTCACCTCCGCCGGAATGTTGGAGTAGCTGATGACCTTGACGCCCTCCTTGCCGGCGGCCGTTTCGTGCGGCCGACGCCGCGAACGCGACTTGTGCTCCTTTCGGCGGCGTTTGTGGCCGTGCGGCCCGGCGGTGCGGCTGCGCTCGCGCTTGCCGCGCTGCGTCTCGATGACGCGCGCCACGCCGCTGGCCACGCTGGCGCGCGACGAGAGCGCCATATGGCTGGCGGCGCGGCGCGCCTTGGCCGCAGCGCGCTTCACCTCGTCGACGCGCTGGCGCAGCGGCAGCCGGCCGCGCTCGGCGGTCGCGTGCTCGGTGACGACGGGCGCGGCCGACGCCGTCTCCGTGTCGGCAGTGACGTCCGGCAGCGGCGGGCTCTCCACGTCGTCCTGCGGCCGCTTCTTGGCGGAAGTAGCGCCGTCGGCGCGGTGCCGGTGGCGCCGCCGCGATCGCTGCGGCGGCGACTTGCCGAAGATGCGGATGACGGCGATCTGCGGCGAGCGTGGAGGTGACAATGTGCAGACAAGCCGTCCTTTACCTTTATTGTCCGGACCAATCCGATGTGGGTCCGGGAGAAACCGGCTGGAGCGGCTTTATTTATCATTCATTCAAGAGTAGAAACTCCAAGGGCTCAAGAGGATGAAACAGATTCAACGAGTAATGCAGTTGAAACTAAGTACAGTGAAACATCGCGTATGTTTGTAAATAATTGTTTTTACGTAAGAGCCGGCCTTGCTCGACCCAATACTCATAGCTACAGAAGACTGTCCTGGCATGTCAAACATAAACCATTGACTTAAGAAAACTTACGTCATGGTTGCATTTACATTTAATGCACGTGAATTGCGTTTAAAACAGCAGCCTCAATAGCAAGAGGGTTGTTTCCCATTTAGTTGGATGGGCCTCCAACCCTCCTCCCCCCCCCCCCCCCCCCACCCACACACACTTGGGCTTCAGTTCTCCAATATTGAGAAGGAAGTGGGCAAAATCCGGGGAGAAACTCGTTTGTTAGCTTATTTGGGGGGTAGGATGTGTCATTTTCGCTGCTCAGCCCGCCTCTTCCCCCCCCCCCTCCCCTCCTCCCCACTCGCTTCATAAAACCGCGATTCTGCTCCATAGTGTCGCAACTGTATCAGTATAATGGGAGCACGTTGCATCAGCGGACCCGGAACGCGTCAATAATGGGCCCCAATTTCGATAGATAAAGAATACGCGTCAATCACGGTCATGAACGACATGCCGAAACGAGTTTACTCACCAACGACAGAATAATGATGACCAATCCGAGGACGATCATGTACCAATACTGGTCCATGAACTCCTTCACGACCGACAGGCTCTGGTCGGACAAAAGGAGGTCCTTGAGCGTGGCCAACGGACCGATGGGATCCACCTGAAACACGCCCGGTCCGTGCAGAGGTCAGCTGAGGTCAGTTGCAGAATAAGTCGGACGAATGCAGAAGACACCCATCGATGTTAACAGGAATAGACAGGCGTACTCACGGGGTCAGCCAGCTTCTCAACAGCTGTTGACAGAGTCGGAGAGATAATCACGGGGTTTGTGGTACGGCCCCAAACCGGCGCGAGAAAGACCGGGATCTCAGAGAAAAGACGGAACTGACCTCCGTGCTGCACAGATGACACGAGGAGATTCGTAACATGCGGCGAAAGCAATAGCAGCGGAAAGGGTGCGCTGAAGTGAGTCCTCTACACTGACATGTGTGCCTAGCAATATACTTTGGCCCCGGCGACAACGCGGTCTGGCAACGTAAAATGTTATTTTAAACTTAGTAAAGCTGGTAGCGCCTAAGCCAGGTCAGTTATCGCTCTGACCCCGGCTGGTGACCGCTGATCATGCCCCATTCTGAGCCAATCATTTCTCTGACCCTATCAATAGACCCATTTGAGTCCAATAGATACGAAGTCGTTTTAAGTCATGGTCGCAACGACCCTGGAAATAGACCGCTTTGAGCCTCTTAATAGACCAGCCTGAGCTCCGAGATGGGCAGCTTTGAGTCCCGTGATGGGTCACTTTGTGTCTACCCGGTAATAAATGACTGGTCCCAGTCACGGATCGCCCTGACTAGGGTTGTCACCGTGGTTTAACACCTGATTTCAGTCACAGATTGCCCTGACTGGGGGTGTCACTGGGGTTGAACGCCTGGTTCCAATCGCAGATCGCCCTGCCTGGGGGTGTCACTGGGGTTTTAACTCCTGGGACTCAGGCAAGGGCTTGTGTACCCAAACTGGCGCTCGATGGTAGTCAAACCGACGAAAAAGATGTTGCAATGACAGAATAATGACCACCGTAAAAGGAGTGCCAAGGGCCATACCCCAGGAACATGGTCCCTGGTAGCCATCGGTGGTGTCTCCGGCTCTGTCCCTTTAAAGGGCCGTTCTGGGCCTCGTGATGGGTCACTGAGGGTCGGGCGACAGACTGCTGGCCGAGTCTGGTGACAGATCGCGGTCCCGGAACGCTCCGGACCGCCCGGGACCGGCTGGGCTGGCGTTCTGGGCCTCGTAATGGGTCACTGAGGGCCGGGAGACAGATCGCTGGCCGAGTCTGGTGACGGGCCGCCGCCCCGGAGCGCTGCGGACCGCCCGGGACCGGCTGGGCTAGCGTTCTGGGCCTCGTAATGGGTCACTGAGGGTCGGGAGACAGATCGCTGGCCGAGTCTGGTGACGGGCCGCCGCCCCGGAGCGCTGCGGACCGCCCGGGACCGGCTGGGCTGGCGCCTGACCTCTCGGCACTGCTGGAAGACGTCGCAGTAGCCGGCGTACTGGTTACAGGGCGTGCCGGGCCGGCTGTACCGGGCCGGGATCTCGAACGGCGACTCGTTCCACTCGAACGACGAGCTGCGGGACAGCAGAGCGGGACGTCACGTGCGGTCGCGTGCAGGCGGCAGCCTTGTGGTCGGACATGGAAGCGAGGGGACGATATCTGCGCCGTCAACCGCGCTGGGGAGAGATACACCGCTGATCTCCAAGCAGTGTTGCTAGGGCTGCGGTGCCAGGTACGGCGATGTGGGAACGACGGCTTGGCTGCCAGGTGTGATGGCGCATGCGATGTTTCAGTTCCCAGACAAAGCGGATAAATTGCTCGGCATGGTAACTGGGATTTCGCAGCAAAGGTCGAACATTGGCAGGGGCATAGCGGTGTTGAGGTGAATAATCAAGGCATGGCGGTGTGAAGGTGAACAACGAAGTGAATATGTGTGATGGAACATTGGCAGGGGCATAGCGGTGTTGAGGTGAATAATTAAAGCATGGCGGTGTGAAGGTGAACAATGAAATGAATATGTGTGACACTGCATCTCCTCGGCAGCGAGGACTGACGCGTCCAATGTGCAGGTTGCATTGCGTAGTTCAGTACTTGAAGATGATGGGAGTTTATGTCCATTAGCTCAGACCAAAATGAATCGATTGAATACGGAGAACGCTATTACAATATGCAAATTGTTGCAGAGGTGGACATTCTGATGTCCTTTTACGGTGCACGTCACGAATTTCAACGATTGCGATCATGTGCTTATTTTGTAATACCGGGACAGCTCACCGCATTAGAGTTCAGCCACCCGTTTCTAGGTCAACATGGACCAAGCGCTCTGTATAAATGCGCACATGCAACGTGCGACAATATGAAGGCGACGAGCTTACTTTCATACAGATCGTTGCATTGTCCTTTCCGTTTCACTGGCCTTGGTCTTACGCTGGTGACAATCGTTTTGTTAAGGCTTGCCGGGTGAATTTTGAATTGATTTTTCCATTTGAAATTTTTCAGTGAAGTACATCGAGGCTCATCAAATTTCATGTGGACCCATAACCTAGTTGTGTACTTGTACCTTTTTCCCGCTCAAAAAGAATTGGATGCTGTTCTTAACGCGGCCCCGGGAATTTCGAAGAATCAGAGATATTCCTACGGAAAAATTGAAAATGTCTTACAGTTTTAAAACAATTCATGTAGCATACCTCCATGAAAACTGCTGATATCAAGCAGTTGTTTCCCAAAAGCAAACGCGCACAGCCTTACGACACGGCCATTCATTAAAGCCAACGCCCCTTATATTTGACTATCACGATGAGACACCGTCAAATATAAAGTGTGTGGCAATATTGTATCTTCGTACAGAGAATCTGATGCGTCATTGTCCTGTCTACAACAACCAGCATAGCTTATGAAATTTTCCCCGTTTGCAATCCTGTCCCTCCCATACATTGCAAGAAAGTCAAGAAGTCACAACAGCTGTTCCCCGCGCCCGTACGGTGGCGGCGCGACCCGCTGTCCTTGGTCGACCACATCACAAGCCGCGCGCAGATTTTCCCCATCACCGCTAACCCGACCGGTTCGCCGGCGACGGTTCTTTGCGGCGGCGGTGAGCTAACAATGCTATCACCGCGAGCAGATCGTCAGCCATGCCCAAACACGGTGCGAGGGGATTTCTTCTGCCCTCTCGCCTGCCCTCCCCACTCCAGGCTGAGCGCCGCCGGGGCTGGTGGCCGGCCCTCAACTCCACTGAGTCACCCGCACGCTGCCGGCTGTGGCCGTGCAGCAGCTCGGGCTCGGCGCACTCGAGCCTCGCGCTCCGCCGCGCGCCGCCGTGGTCAGCGGGCGCCGCGGTCGATGCGTCGGCCGACCGCGGCGCCCGGCTTCACTCACCGGCACGGCTGGTCGGCGCCGGGGCGCTTGCAGCACAGCTCGCAGGACCTGGTAGCGTTGCCGCCGTCGACCGGATCACATTGGCATGACTCCAGCCCGTACGCCAGGCAGATCGAACCCGAACACTCCTGCCGGTGTCGGCGCGTGACGTCACACAATGCACTCTGCCAGGCTCCGGCGGCACGCGGACGCCTGGCTTGACCTTGGACACTGTGCGTTTTTGTGAATCGCTAATGCATTCGCTGCAGTCTGCAAATTTGTACAGGGATGGTGAGGCAATGTACGTGCTTGTAAGTAGCTGTAAGCGGATAATGCGTTTAAGCTTATGACTGTTCAGAGAATGAACACCCGTGCATGACTGTTCAGATATTTTGAAACGCTGTGCGCCATTACGTGTGGTACAGCCTCATGAAAAAGCCCAAACTACAGCCCAGAGTGTAAACCCATTCAATAGACATTGCGTGCAGCGCGCTTCACGAAAAGTAGCTTGCGTTAACACTTTGTTAATTGGGTTAGATCACGATCAACAAATAGGTGGAACGCATTTACATTTACTGCAGCATTTTGCTCACACACCTTTTGAGTGGCTAAACCTCGGAAAATTCATCCAAAAGCTTTCAGTCAAAGATTTTTTAGAAAGCACGAACCGAAACCGTTAACGCTATCAGAATCTGGTGTTTAGCCCTACAGCATTCGGACCTGATATTGTAGAGCTCTGATAGAAAGTACTCAGCCTGATAACCTTCTGATTCCCATCAACACCCAGCATGCAAATCCAGCTGAACACTCCAGTATAGGTACAAATCCAGCTCAGGAACCCAGCGCCCAGCTCAACACCTCAGGAAAACAATGCCAGTTGAGCAACTCAGCGTCAAGCCCAGCCCAGCACCAGTGTCAGGTCCAGCTCAGCACCAGTGCCAAGCGCATCTGAGCACCAGTGCCCAGCCCAGCTCAGCACCAGTGCCCAGCCAGCTCAGCACCAGCGGGCAGCCGCGGCTCAGCGGCCGCCGACCGGGCGCGACGCACGAGCGCGCACTGACCCCCTGATAGCAGACGTTGTACTCGTTGCAGACAGTGCGGTCGGGCTTGCGGATGGAGGGCGGACAGTGTGGCGAGCGGCCGTTACAGCGGCTGGTGGCGCGGCAGCCGTTGTCGTTGCGGCACTGCTGCCCGTACCCGAGCTCGCAGGTGGAGTTGCAGCACGGGCCCTGCCGGTCACGGGGTCGAGCGTGAGCGGAGTGCGGACTAGGACACGGACTGATGCCGTGGAGCACGGGCCCTGCCGGTCACGGGGCCGGGTTTAGTCAGAGGGGTGCGGACTAGGCAGTGGAGCACGGGCCCTGCCGGTCACGGGGCCGGGCGTCAGCGGGGTGCAGACTAGGACACGGGCTGATCCCGTACAGACTGGGCCCGGCGGTACAGTATATGCAGAGCATGTGCTGAGTCAACGCTCTGGACAACATGACGGAGAGTAAGGTGTGTTGTATCTAGTGTCTGCGTGAAGTGGAGATTCGGCATTGCATGAAGAAAACGCGCCTGATTGGAAAGAATTGTAACATTTAAACGACATGAGCGGCTCTCACTTAGCGCAATTTAAAGCACCGCATTACCCAACACCAGCACAAGCGAAACGACCAGCTGTAGCTGAATCGCTCGGCTCGGCTACGCTGTCTACGACAGGATGGTCTCACCGCACGCGGGGCATTCACCCGACCTCGGCCCCTCGCTTGATAGCGCTTCCGGTGCCCCTGACCTAATCGCTGAGCAGGCCTTCGAGCCCTATCTGGGCAGCTTAAGCAGACGTTTCAGGTACCGTCACTACCTCGTTAGATGCTTTCAGCTTTACAGTTTTACGAGTCAAGTAGAGTCAGCCCGATGTAAGCACCCAGCAATCCAGTTCGCAGATCATGGGAGCGGCTATTGATGCCTGCTCTCCTTACCGCAGAAGCAAACACGCGAGAAAACAGGCCTAAGACGGCTGCAATCAAGTTATATGTTATGCATGACTGAACCGCCATCCGCTATCAGCGTGCTCTGACCTGGCTGGGGCTGCATTGCGCACCGGGCCGCAGCCGGCACGGCGGCTGGCCCGGGGGCGGCGCGGCGCGCATCGGGTTACAGCAGGCCTCGATGCAGTCCTCCTCCCAGCCGCAGTCGCACTCCTCGCCATCCTCCACCACGCCGTTTCCGCAGATGGCTGCCTGCGGCTCTGGGGGCGGCGTCGGCGGCTCAGTGCGGTGCCGTCAGCTGATGAACGGGTCATGCCAGGGTCACTCGACACTCGGCGCGGGCAGAAAACTGCCCGTTCTTCCATTCTCAATCTGGCGCAATGAGCGCAAAACGATGCAGCGTCGCCACACATCTCCAGTTTTGGCTTCGTTGCCATTATGTAACACTTCGAGACAGGAGCAGAATGAGAAAACTGAGTTATGCTGCAGTGGGCAGTTGAAGAGGTCAGACAGGCTCGGGTCGGACGACATTCATGAACTGGAACTGGATGGGATGGGCTGAGTGGGACCGGCTCAGGTTGCACCAGGTCGCGCGGGGCAGTGTCGGACCAGATCTGGTCGGATCGCATCGGGTTGAATCGGATCAAACTGGATCGACCTGGGTCGGGTCGGGTCGGGTCGGGTCAGGTCGGGTCGGGTCGGGTCGGGTCGTGTTGGGTTGGGTTGGGTTGGGTTGGGTTGGGTTGGGTTGAGTTGGGTTGGGTTGGGTCGGGTCGGGTCGGGTCGGGTCGGGTCGGGTCGGGTCGGGTCGGGTCGGGTCGGGTCGGGTCGGGTCGGGTTGGATTGGGTCGAATCAGGTAGTGTCGGGTCGGGTTGCATCGGGCTGGGTCGGGTCAAGTCAGGTCAGGTCAGATCAGATCGGGTCGGGTCGGGTCGGGTCGGGTTGGGTCAGGCTTCAGGCATCGCCTTACCGACAAAGCAGCCTTTTTTGGAGCGCGCCTTCACGCGCAGCACAGGCTCAATGGACCGCAGGCTGCACGGCGAAAAACGGTCGTTGTTCCTCTTGTCGCCCGACGTGGCTCGCGCGAACATGATGTAGTTGCCGTTCTCTCCGCCAGGGGTACACTCCTTGTTCTTGTCGGGATCATGCTGCGCGGCAAGAATGGAGGGGCGTGTGATTTGACTGTCCATACCGATGTTAGCGATGTTCTATCGCATGCATAACTTACAGTTCCGCGTGGGTTCGACGCATTCGACTATGACTGATTGATTTTATCAAACAAGGTTACGCCGCCGTTTGAGACGTGGCGTGATCTCGGCATTACAGACGCCGTGAGTCACCATGACGCAATCACTGTTGGACGTTAATCACAAAGCACCAAACAGGGCCGATAACATGTGCAAAAACCTCTGCCAGAGGGAGTGCCCCCCCCCCCCTCCCCGCGCCGCACGTGCAAGGCTGCGCAGTCTCACCTGAGAGCCGAAGTTGTGTCCCACTTCATGGGCAAAGGTCACGTGGCTCACGGCTGGAGGCACCCGTTTGCCGTAATTTAGTATGCTGATGATGCCTGAGTTCAGACTCTTCTTGCTGCCTCGGTAATGCTGGCAATGGGCAAAACATAGTTACGCGTGCGTCCAAGCGATTGAAAAGTCACTGCAGGTATGTGCCGGCACAAATAGCATGTTGATAAGTGGTCGGGTTACTAATTGCTGCATCAGTGAATGAATGCTGCACGTTGTCGTTAGCGTTTGTTGCCGCACAATGTTTAGGCTGTGGTTGAATCACAAAGAAATACCGGACATTGTTCGCTTCTTGAAACAAACGCAAGACGACAGATACGGATACCTTGTGCATATCAAGCGCTGCCAAAGCGTGTTCAGGGACTCGACAACGCCGGACATTGTATAACGTGCTGCAAAAATAGGCGCCCCACAGTGACTGCAGAGAAAGACGGCGTTGATTGGCAGAGGCGCAGCCAAGGGGAGGTCAGGTCAGGTCAATACCTCGTCTGACCCCGAAGGACATTTTACTTTGGAAAAATATTCAGCTCTAACGGGTTCAGTGACAGAGTTCATGAGCACTTGGGATACTGATCTCGAGTTTGACCTTGTTTGACCTGATTTGACCTGAAGATCACGCCCTGAAGGCACAAACATTTCACACAAATTAACTCACACACAGGTGTATCCGCCCTGCTGCATTTGGTGTATCTAGCCCTCTTAGTTTGTTTATACCTCAGGCAGCTATGCGGACCAGACGCCTCCCTCATTCAAACGCATCGTATTCAACCAGCTACCCAGGCGCTTGGCAAATAAAAACAAAAAGATGAGTGAATAGGAGGTTTAGTAAAGGCACTGTCACTCTTCACCTAAAAATGCATGAGTGGTATATTTAATAGAATTACGTTTGTTGTGATCCATTCACTTCCCGAACGAGCACCGATTTGTGGAGCCTAGCCTCCGTCTGGCACAGGACCCGTCACCAGGTGTAGAGTAATCGAAGAAAGTTTATAAGTCTATATGGTGCGTACTCGGGCTTGGCCGGGTGACTTACCCCATTTTTTTCGCAGACTCCTCCCGCCTGGTTCAGGTCCCCAGTCCAAGCCAGACCTAACGTGCCACCCTCGAAGTCGCGGTACGTAAACATGTAAGCTAGACAAAACGAGTCGTAGTTTTCCTCTGAAAATGAAAAACATGTCCAGGTTACTTGTGCCATTTGCTTTGTCTGAAACAGACCAAACACCATTTGTCGGTACAGTAAGGCAGCTGGATCAATAATACATATGTTCCTAGACCCACACGCATTGACATATTTCTGTCTTCCGAAATACAGTAATGTAGGGGCCGCATCCCCGCGCATGACTTCAATGTACGTTACGTATTCATCATGTACCTGGTGGAGTCGCAAGTGGCGTAATTCACTACGTACTAAGACACGTGCGGCTCAAGGACGGCAATAATATCGGTGCAATTGCAATGCTAATAATGGCTTAAAACACAAAAAGAAACACTGCTGCTGGACTGCGCAGCGCTTAAGCTGATACCCGCCATCAGCGTGACTGATTCGTCGGACCAGAACACCGCTTGCAACAGCTGCAACCTTTCAGTACATCCCTTCAGGGTCATCGCAAACACGCCACCGTGCCCCGCGCCCCCAGAAGTCCAGCTGCCGCCAGGTCCGCTGACGCTGACGCCTCACCTGAGAACAGCTCCAGGTACTTCTCCACGCCGTAGTTGCCGGGGAACCGGTAGCCGACGTCGTTGACAGCTGTGGGCTTGTGCACTCGGATCCGCTTTATCATGAACCCGATGTTGTCCTGTATGCCATCCTGGTCGAAGTCTGTGGGCACAGGGCAGACATGTGAATAAGCGCTAAACAGCCCGCATCGGTTTAGCCTGTCTACGTTCCGGATACAGCTACGATACATTTGGTGACCAAATGCAAACGAGCGGCAAGCGATCGTACGATGCTATCATGTAGCTTCCAATTGCTGGTTTGCATGTGCAGGACTGGCGCCGTTCCAACGCCCAATGTCAAGGTCGCGCCCCAGGAAAAACGCCGAACCACTTAATGGTTTACAAAAGCCGACCGTTGTTAATGCATGGTAGCTGGTTACACTAAAAAGGCATTTCGGCTTGTTCCTCGGAGTACGGTGACGTTTAATCAGACAACACTTAGCCCTCAATAATGATTAAAGTTTATCCAGGCGCGTTAGATCATCGCGGACTGGGATGGAGTTCAAAACCCTCTCAACGTCAACTATTCCTGTGGCCGCCATAGCGTGAATGTTAAACTTCCACAAAGCAGGGGCAATGACACCCGTACAATCCCTAATTCTGCAGTCTGTGCCCTATTTTGGCTGGTACACGGACCAGGGTTGTCTGTAAACCTTTTGGGTGCAGCGTATTTTGTACTCATCGAGGGTGACGTTGGAATTCTTTTCGACAGTTCAAAAAAAATTACAATTTCCTTTTTGCCCCTGTTATTACCAACACATTTTAACACGCCTAGAATAACACCATTTTGACCGGTGAGCTATCTAACGCCCCCAAACCTCATCGCGGAACTAAAGGACGCGCTCTGTGGCCCCGCTGTCGCGGGCGCGCCCTGTGGCCCCGCTGTCGCGAGCGCGCCCTGTGGCCCCGCTGTCGCGAGTGCGCCCCGTGGCCCCAATGTGGCGAGCGCGTTCCTGCTGAACACCGTCAGCGAGCCTTACCGACTGTCTTGTAAATCTCGTTAGCCTGCTGCACGTGGCGAATCATGGCGTCGATGCAGGCCTCTTCACTGCCGAACTGCTCGTAGAACAGGTGGTCGGCCTGCAGGTACATGGTGCACGTCGTCTTCTTGTTGTTGATTACGGCGCGCCGCCGTCGCGAGCCACTCCTCGTCCCGTTTGCGGTGTTCCCCGCGGTCACGGGTGCCGCCAAGTTCTCGTACAGCTGCGCGTGTCCCAGCCACTCGTCAACGTCGCCGTCCGGTGACGTCCGAGTGACGTCACCGGCGGTCCTGTTGCGCTCGGCGAGGCGCTGCGACGCGCAGCCGCCGGCTGGCTGGCGCGGGTGGGTAACGTCAGAGAGGCGGTAGATGAGCGAGTGGAAGTCCTGCGCTTGCTGGAAGTATCGGCTTGAGGGTTCGATGTAAAAGTGCTCGGAGGCGGTCACCACGCTGCCGTCGAACAGGCCGTCGGAGCCGATGACGCCCTGCACCACGGCGTCCTCGTCGTCTGGAACGGACAGACTACGTCAGGCGGCGGCCGCGGAAAACGCCGCGGTGCTGCGCTGGTGCCAAATGAGCCATGTCTGCCCGCCATCCCGGGCCTGACCCCAGGACCGCTCCTGGGGCCGAAGAAGCCGTCGTTCTTGGAGTCTCTTGAAGCTGCAGTGCACTAGTGGAGTGGTTTGCTTGACCTCAGAATGGACAGAGCGGAGAGAAAGAGCATGTCGGCGCGCAAGGAATGTCCATTGTTTAACATGCATGCAGAATGGACGTCATGACCTACTGCTTGACGGCTACCAAATAGAAACGACGTCCAACAACTAGTCTGCTGGGACTTGTGAGTCAGGCTTACCCCAACACCCTCACTTCGGGTACCATCCACGCGACGGCATGGGGGAAGCTGGTGTCATTGCTGCTACCGCACGCATAAAAATCCTTCTCTTCAAACAGCAGGCGTGATGCGAAGCATAGAATCATAGCATTCATTCGAATGCCATCAAACTGGCACGTCCATGCAGCCGGACTACACAAAAACGCGTCACTAATATGTATCACATGTTAAAACGGTCCGGCTGACCGCACGCAAGGTGTTCCGTAGTTCAATGCCCGAAACAGCGTGGCCACAATCGGGGTATTCGTGCGCCAGTTCCTCGCAGCATTCCGACGAGAATCCGTTCTGCTTGCTCGGTTTTGGTGTCAGTCTTTGGCGGGGAAATCATCATTCTGCGACGCCAGCCGTGGCTGAGGCACGCACGAAGGTCAACGTCAGTGATAGCAACCGCTCAGAGCGCCTTTTTGCAGGCGTGGTATGTCTCCTCGGGCACGCTATCAAGAAAGCTACCGGTCTCTGCCATGATGTAGAGAATGTTATTACGGCCTCGAGATAATGATCAGTTGGTGCCGACCAGAACGTGCCATCTGGCGGTGATTTGGTTCCGTTTTTCCCGGCCCCCTGACGCGCCCACTTGGGGTGATTATCGCCTGGCGTCGTATCAGACACGTGACACCGGGTCAGGCGGGGTCAGAAGTCAGCCCGTGACCGACAAATGTGGGACGGACACGATCACCCGTCCCTAAGCCGAGGAGAAAGGAGGAACCACCCACCCCACGCGAGAGCCAGAGACGACTTTGCCCGACGCAAGAGGCAAAAGAAGACCCTGGGGAACACTTCTGATCCTTAGCACTGCCACCGGCGGACAGCGTAAGAGCAATACGAATTAGTTGGCGTCAGCCGGGTACCCATGGTCTGCTGCTCTGCCAGAAACGGACAGCTGAAGAGCCGGCCAGCTCTCTTCACGTCGCCTTGGTACGCCCCTGGTACCCTGCACCGACAGCGGCTGACAGAAGGAGAGCCGGCCGGTCCGACCGTGTCCCGGAAATGGGCGTCACGCTGTGACCTTGGCTCAGAGCCCCGGACCTGTTTCTAGCGGGCTGACTCCGGCGCCGCCCTTCGGTCAGGTCTCGGTCGGCGGGCTCCGGCCACCAACGGTGGGAACGGTCACTTGCCAGGAGTCGCCGCAGTCCAGAAGCGGTTGGCCCAGCGAGGCACGGGAGGTGAGCTCACCACACGGTCCTTCATCGATTGGAAAGGCTCTTGTCGTTTCCGGCTATATCAGCTCACGGAGAACGAGCTTTATCGTTTTACGGATGTGTCTTCTTCCAAAAAGGACAGCCTCTGAATCGATTAAAGGGGTGTCCCATCTTTGGGACATATTTCAAAAGCATGCTTTGTGAATATGTACACTGTGAACATACCCGTCAGCGTCAGAACAAGACAAGGGTATCAATTTAGATTATTTTCTAGCCCAAAATTACGCTGTCAACGCTTTGTAACCTCATTGCACTTCTTCCCTGCAGCACGACCACCGTCGTTATAACAAACACCATGCGCACCTCTATTGGTGCAGATAAAAGAACGTTTGTGATTGGTCCAATGTGCAAGGGCCTGGTATAAAGGAGCACATTGGTCAAAGTTTGAACCAGTGAGTCACGGGAATCATGTGATACTACCATTCCCAAAATCAAGGTGCGCCTCGAAAAAAACACGGTAAGCCCCAAAGAGGAGAAACCAGTCATAGTAAGACGTTTGGTTAAATTCACGGGATAATAACATTATGTTCACGTATATTTTTGTCTAAACAGTGTTTCAAGCTTTCGTAGCACGTATTACGCAAACCTTCTGACACATTAGTATGTTGCAAACATTACAGGAGACACACTTTGAAAAAGCAAGGGAAACAAACTGGATTACTTTCATCGGGGCGAGCAGGGATTCAAATGAGATTTCTCCCCGAGGGTCGGCTGCTTTACATAGAAATTCAGGGCTATTCAGGTGGATTTCGAGAAAATTGCCTGTCTGAACAAATAATACGCGTCTGGTGTTACAATAAGTCAAAATTACAAAAAGGTGGGATACTCCCTTTAATCAGCACAACAGAATTTTAAGTCCACCTCTCTCTAAAAAAACGCGTTCAAACCCGACGTTGCTTAAAAACAAACAGTGAGCTTCATCTGCCCCGTCAAAGGTATGGAAAGTTTCACCCATAGCTCAGATGCAGTGCACTTCGTTCATGAGCGGCAGATGCAGCGAGCTCTGCAAACATCGGCATAAGTCTGGGGATGTGACCTGTGACCCTCAGGTTCGGTCAGCTACACTGAGGCACGCGTCCGCAGGCGGTGGCGGTGGGCGGGCCGACTGCGGCTGGGAGCGGCGCCAGTCGAGGCCACAGTGCCGGCGGCCGCTCGGTCGGCTGGCGCTCACGAGCGGGGCTCGGGGCGCGCTGCGATCTGGGTTTGTGGGCGGCCCGGGTTGGCGGCTGCGCCTCGGGCGGTCGGCGCGGCGTCCGGCCGTGAGAGGCGCGCAGCGGGCCGCGACGGACCAGCGCGCGCGCCGGAACCTACCCTCCAGCGAGCCGGTGTAGACGGAGCTGGTGTCGAAGGCAACCGGCCCCGAGCTGCTCTCGAACACGACGTCCGGCGCGAAGACGGCCCGGTCCGGCCGGAGGCGGAGACGGAACTCCCTGCGGGTCACAGGTCACGAGGTCAGACGAGGGTCAGGACTCTGCTCACGGAGCCGCGGCCCCGACAGCCGGCATGAGGAAGTGGTGTGTGTGTGAGTGTGAATGTGCATGCACAAACCCTTTTGCCCCGTCAAAGGTGTGAAAGACCTTTGACGGCCGAAGGTTTTGAAGACCTTTGACAAAGATCTATGAAAACCTGTGTGCTGTGAAAGTCGCATGGAAAGCATAAGAGCGCCTTGCGTGAGAGATGGACTGCTTCAGAGAAGATTTGAGCCATGAGCACATATTCATTGGCTTATGATGGGGAAGAAATGTGTTAATGAATTACATCCATCCCGTATAGAGCTGCTTGCTCCTTATGCATTCGGCACAAAGATTACCCTTGCCGTTGAATCACAGACACCGAAGTCGTTTTGGTTATCCAGAAAGCCGACGGAAACGTGTCATATGCAATAATTGGAGCACTTCCACATGAAAAATTGCTTTCGCAAAATGCTGCAAAATTCCCCGATACTTTGAAAAAGTGCCTGTTCGGCTACTATATCGAATCTTAACTCCAACTCAGCCGATCCGTGGTATTGATGTCCGGCCTGGGGCCTGCGCTAACGGTAAAACTTCAAAGAAGAGACTGTAATTGACTTCAGGGAATTCACGCCATCTGTTGACGCATGGGACGGACAGGGCCAGACAGTGGGCCACATATGCTTCGGAGCGGTAACGATCCCGCCCGAAGAATTACAGCATTCCTCAACGGAGCGTCCGACCTCATTTGCCAGCGGAAGCGGACTACGCAAACGAGCCGACGTCCGCGGACGAGCCCAGCTGTGCATTCAAGGTGATCGCACATGCACACACACGCGGCTTCATTCAAGCACACCGCAGCACGAGCGTGCACCCATGCGGCCTGGGGTGTGACGGTGGGCGAGTCGAATGGGTCGACAGTCGGCACGCTACGCGCCGATCCGTCTCGGCCGACTCGGCGCCGGACTCGGCGTCCAGTGGCTGTCAAACTAGCGGTCGGTGGCTCGCAAATCGGCCGTGACACTAATTGGGCGTAGAACGCGGAGACGCGACTAACGCGGCACGCATATCGTGCGATCGCCGTTCCTCCGCCGGCGATTGCGCCGCGGAATGCGACGCGTAGGTAAGCGTGCTGTCTGATTCAGCGGGACGCGCGGTCGTGCGCCGCATTCGGAATGTCCCAGACGGCGCTGCGATGCCAGCTTGGCGGAAGTCGAGTCCAGCCAGCCGCGTTCCCAAGCGGGTCGTGTGCAACACCGGTCAACAATCCACCCTCCCCTCCCCCCCCCCCGCCGGCACACACACACACATCACCACCGCGGTCGGTCGGAGCGGTGATGTCTGTCGGTCGGCGCCGCATCGGAAGCGGTCGTCGACCGACCGCGTGGTCTCTTCGTGTGAAGGAATGCAGTCTCCGGGCCTGGAGGGTATGTTTCGTTGCAGAGCTCAAGTCTCCGTGGGGTTTTCGAGGTGATGCGTTGGACGACGTGAGCTGTTGCTAGCCAGTGATACACTGGTGCTATTACAACCCAGTTTCTGTCCAATTCCAGCTGGAGAACAGCGCAAAAAAACGATGTGTTCAAAGCCGTCTTTTTCGAAAAGGCACCGTCTGTCTCCACGAGCGTTTATACGTCCCGGTTTCGGAGAACTCTGAGCACCCAACATCACGTCAGGCTGCTCCAACAAGACTAATGGTTCTTTCAACTTCCCTGACATTTTGGACGTTCTTTTTTAGAAACTGATCCACAAGACGTACCGTTACATCGCACAGAGGACGGTATGAAGGCGAGCCTGAAGTTCGGATTATCGTGCGGAATGTAGTATGACGGTAATGTGGTGGATCGTCACTCGCCATCAATTAAGGCTCATTACCGCGTGTGAATATGTCATAAGAGGGAGATTGCAATCTGAGATATTTAATTATCCAGTCAATCCTGCCGAGCCGTAGCGGAAGGATTGTCGATTGCCTGCCGACCGTGAAGCGGATTTTCATTCCGGCATTCGTAAGGCAGGCAAGCGGCCGACCTCCACTGAACTTGCCGCATGCCTGCCAGTAATATTAAATATATTTTCCAAACATTTTGTTAAAGGGCTTCGTCACTTGATTAATGGACACATTGTCTGGCAGGAAAAAGTAAACAAGTTGGCTTTTGTACTAGGATTTTTTGTGCTTTGTGCTTTGTGCACAGAAAAATATTGCGTTTTTCCAGATATGCCTTCATAACCTATATGCATGAGGCATCGGGATTCAACCATATTGGGGCTTACCTCTCATCATACTTCGCATCATTGTTTTGACTGTTGTTCACTTCAGATGGACAACAGCCAGCGTTGTCCATCTAAAATTAATGTTGTCACATAATCGTAATTTAGGATCGGGATCAGTGTTCAAGCATATAAATGCCATACATATACACTATTGCAGCTCTTTTACCTGCCGAGCCAACGACACCACAGCGGTGTGTTTTGAGTACTATGATACTGAGCACTCGGTGCCACTTGTCTACCATGTGGCCCATGTTAAAGGGGATATAATATCACTTTCAGCGTTTAAGGTGTTGTTAAATCAGACGAATGCGATTTTATCAGTAATATCATTTTCCTCGAAATACTTCTGCAAAGCTCGGAATATCGGTTGACAGTGGCCGCTCCTGCGGAAGAAATCTCATTTGACTCCCTGCTCACTGCTATGAAAGTAAGACATTACATATACCTCGCTTTCCCAAACGTGCCCGTTCCGTAATGTTTGCGACAAGCTACATGTCAACATGTTTGTGTAATGAATGCTATAAATCCCTGAAACATTCTGGACAAAAATGCATGCGATCATAAAGCTTTTATCTCGCGAATTCATTGGGATGCTGTAATATGGCTTAAATTTATCCCACATCTCTCCAATATGGCGTTAACCACATTGGCTCTTTTCAAGGCGGACTTTGACTTTGGAAATGGAAGTTTCACATGGTCCACAGTGACGCACTGGTTCAAACTTCAACCAATGCGCGTCTTCGCAACAGGCCCTTGTCGCACTTTGACCAATCACAAGCGCTCTCTTATTCGCACTATTAGAGATGCCACGGTGGTTGTCATAACAACGGCGATCGCGAGCGCGAGGAAGAAGCGTGGTGATGTTACAAAGCGCTGACAGCGTACTTTGGACTCGAAGATAATTAAAATTGATATCCCTACTACGTCTTGACGGTGCTGCAGTGGCAATACCCAGTGTCTTCATAAGACGTAACTGGTCCTGAGGTTCACTAGAGTATATTTTTGAAATATGCTTCCGATGTGGAACACTGCCTTTAAGACCAAAACATTGCAGAATTTCTGCAGCGCAAGGCGCGGAAGGTTGCCAAAAAGATGCCACTGCACTTCGGAGATCAATGAACTTTCTTCGCCTTCAAGACACACTTATTGTTTTGCCTGTTAAATATTTTAAAGTTGAAGACTTCCCCTCATTAAACAATGCCAAAAAATAAGCATTTTAAAATGGATGCGCCGTGAGAGATTTCAAGCCATGATATGTACGATCAAAATTAAAGCAGCTGTGTACGTGTGCCCAAGCATATGGCGTGTGCTGTATGCGGTTGTTATGCACCCAGTTGTTACAGCTGTATGCAGACCGCGGCCGTACAGCAACGTCATGCGCTAACTAGTTTCCATGCCGACACACATGCCACGTTATAACCGTGCAAGCTTGTAAATTATGCTTTGGGCTCCCAAGTCTTGATATTTCTGCGAAACCCCAACGCACTGTTCATAATTTCACCACCTCCACAAATCGTATTGACGCGCGATTGGTGGTTTGTGGTTTGAGAGCCACTGAACTCTCCCGAGTGGGCGCTGAACGAGCAGCGAGCCGCCCAATTTTGCTGGCCCGTCTCCGCCCGTTAGCCTTGTGGCCGCCAAGACACCTATAGTTTGGCTGTTTGGAGCGGGCAGGGCCGGTCTCTGTCCGCCGGCCTCACCGGCCATCAGACGATACAGTTGCGAAGCGCGACAGGCGCTCCCACGGACGTCTCCCTGATGTCGCCTCGGGCGGAACGACGTCCCGCTGATTTTTTGGGCGCGACGCTGGCTCGCCGCGCCATGTGGTGGAATGACACAGCCGGTGGGTGTACCTGGCCTTCATTCTCTTCGCCAAGGTCGCAGAACTGCGCTGAAAACGCCGTTTGGGATGCCGATACGACTGGCGGGGGAGACGCCGACGCCGACCCGACCGCCGACGCCGGTCGGCTCCGCCACCGCCGCGGCCGCGGAACCGACCACCGGCGCCGCAGCCGACGTTCAGCCGGCCACCGCTGACGTCATCGGCTGTGGTCAGCTGACTGCCATGGTCAGCGCCACCCGCAGCCGACCGCGCCAAGTCCGCCGCCGAGTGAAGCCTGCTGGGAAAGCCGACGGAAAACCGTTGGGCCGCGCGGAGAAATGAGCCAGCGCGGTGACCTGTTTCATATCCCGGCCGACACGCCGTCCTGACCCACTGCCGCGCGACACTGAATGGGGTGGCAGCGGCCGCCGCCGACGGACGGGGCCGGGCCGGCAGGTCGTGTATGGGGAGACGGGACGACCCGCCTCGGCCGCACCCGTGCCGTTTCGCAATCGGCCGCATCCACAAAACAAGACCTCGAACTTGTGATGCAACAAAGCGGGCAGCCACGCGTCCTCGCAGGGCTCTCAACGGTTCCGGCACGTGGCGTACATTGATCAGTGTCGCGCTGTGGGCTGAGACATGCACTGGCGCGCAATCACTGCCCGGTTTGCCGCCGCGGTAACGGACCAACGACCGCCAGCTGTTGAACGCGACGTGGGCGGGTCTGAGTCACAGGCACTGCTGGCCGGCCGGCCGGTGGCGCGGCCCGTGCCGGTACAGCGCGAAGCCGCAGCGCAGCTGTGACCTTGCCTGACCTCCGGTGGCGGCCCGCGGGTTCCCGTGTGACCCGTGTCGCCGCGCTGCCGCCAGCTGGCGTCGAATCGGGGGAGGGCGGCGCAGTAGCGGTTGTGAAACCGCGGCTGAATCGGGGCCGAGCGGGAGGCCGCCTCATGACTGCCCGATTGTGTGAGAGGCGGCTCATCAGCGTGCGCGGCCGGGCCTTTCGTGCAAGTGTGTCAATACGAGGCCCGCTATGCTGATGGCGCGGCGCGGGCCGACGCCCCACGCCTCAACTGCGCGCCCGGCCCGCCGTAGCCATCGGATCTGGGACATCGGACCTGGGAAGGCTAGCTTCGAACACTGCGCTTGAAAAAGCGTGGCGACAAACGTGGCGGAAACGAAGCCTAGCAGGATGAAAGCTGTGCTTTTGGACTGCCTTGTAGGAGGGGGCAAGGCTCCGCCGGTCCCCATTACATCCGGTTGCGGCCGCGGCTGCGGGGGCGAGTCTCGGCAGCGGACCGCGGCTGCGGATCTGGCACGTTATCCTGTCATCTGCCGGCCGTTACTGTGATGTCAGGCGCATGGCAGCGGACCCGGCCGGCGGCGGACGGGCCGCCGGCCGGATACCATGAACCATGTACCGGTGACGCGCGCTTCTCGGACAGTGTGGCCGTCTGCAGCTCCTGGTCTCGCCGCCGGCCGGGCCCGGGTCCTCTCGCTCTCCGTCCCCGGTCCTGACGCGCGTGTGGGCGGCGCGCCTGGCGAGCTGGTAACGGTGACGCGACCGTCCTGCGCTCCGAGATACGAGGATTCCTCACCGCGTGGGCCGGACTCAGACTCGTCCTGCGCGCCAGATCCATCAAAAATTCCGCTGCGCGCGGGCCAGATTCCTCCCGTGCGCCCAGCTCCGCTGAGAACTCTGCGTCTCGTAGGTCGTGCTCGTGGCGTTCGAGGCCTACGCGCCTTCAGCCGCGCGCTCGAAGACGGTGACAGGTGACCTCACGGCTGCAGCTGGGTTCAGGCCGAGGTCGGGCTGGGCCGGTGAGCGCGTGACGCGGCGAAGACGGTGCAGTGATGCGATGTCACGCGCGTCACGTGCGCCGGGGACAAGGGACAGCCGGGTGAGGGTGACAGCCGCCGCCGCTGGCGCTTACAGGACAGGTCAAAGAGAAGTCAGAACCGAAATGAAAGAGGATAAAAGACGGAGAATTTTGGCAAGGACTGGCAACTTTGGCAAACAAGCTAGAATGGACCCAGATCAAATGACAAAGAGTGAAAAGAACCATGAGCCAACGGGAATTCAATTCGGGGTGGGGAAATATTAACAAAAAACAATTGGTTATGGGTCAAAAGTAGAATGAACAAACGTTTGGTGTCCACATGCTTTGCTTTGCAAAGGGACAGCGCCATTGGTGCCGATTACAGCTCTTTTGGAATTGCGGTCTAAAGCGTATTGAAAATAAAGTAGTGCTCACCCAACATCATTTGCGTTCTGCGACACTGCTTTCGCACAGTCGCAGCGGCAGCTCAGCAATGCTGCAAAGGCAGCCCACTGTGGTTGCGTTCAACTCGTAACAAAAACTAAAACTTTTACGTTAATCTAAGCATACTTCACTTCGTCAAAAAACACCCACGATCGTGGCGGTGGCTAACGCAAACCGCAGTTTCCATCGTCGCATGTCTTGAGCCAATGCAGAAGCGGTTCCTTAAAAACAGAACACTTTCACTGTTTTTCTCTTTTAAGATTGTACTTTTCTTTGAGAAACTGGCCACAGTTTTTTAGAAATCACATTTGCGAATGGTGAGTGTTCCGAAAGGGCGGGGGGGGGGGGGGGGGGGTACTCAGTTCATTCTCGCTCAAGCTGTCGTGACATGTTTCTCAATCCTCAGGTCTTGCCCTGCTAGTTTTCCCCCAAGCCCCACATTACTGCATTCTGGGTAGCGATGTTGTGACGTCATTACGGAACTAAGTCATATAGCACCAATGCTATGGCGGCGTGACAACGCTGTTCTTTGCAGGCTTGTTTAATCAATAATATGCCCATAAGCAGACTTTTTCGACCCAGCACATTCAATGAAACATTTTCAGCAGGGAAATAACGTTGGTTTGCGACAGAACCACAAAGTTATTGCTGAATTGCGCTACCAGCCTGCCCCCGACAAACGAATGGCGTTACCCACTCACCAGTGGTTTATCACAAAGAACTCTAACCGGAAGTGCTTAGAAACAGTCTGTGCAAGAGAGTTCGACATGCAACAACAGCAACAACATAGGATAGAAATGAGATACTGCGGGCCAGACGGGTTCGTGGCACCCTGGGACGCGCATTGAGAAGTTGGAACGCACATCCTGTAGTCATAAGGGGAGCGTTGTTGGGGTGGATGCAGGGTTGGCCTTCCCGTATTGGGGAAGTGTGTGGTGATCCCCGGGTGCTTAAATACAACGCGTTCCATTTCAGTTCCAGACAGCAGTTTTCCTGCAAAATGGGCTGATTTCTGGTAAGTTTTGCAATTTCTGCCAGTCGAGGCCCACATCTCAGCTCCGAAATAGTCTAATAGGGATATTTTGGAGTGGTGCCGGTCTTATTCTCTGCGCACCATTTTTACCTAACCCATCCAACATTATACATCTGCAAGTTAACCAACACTTAGGAAGATCATGGGGCAGCAACAGCGAAATCCTTAGCCCCTGCCCTCCTGACATTACCTCATTTTCACATTTCACTCCATATAGGTACTGCAGTGCAAAAATGTATACATGATCACCGCCCATTAATCAATTTAATGATAACATAACATAAATATTCATGCGCGTTTGCCTGAACGAATATGGCTTCGGTGCCGTAAGTAGAAAAAGTGCTTTAGTAGGATTTATTTTTACAATCAAATCCTTGCATTGATTTGTCTTTAGAAGACTTAAACTGAAAAACATTATATCTATTCACATAACATTAAAGTAAAGGTGAAGAATGGGGCTGCCATCCAGTTCAGTAGCGAAGTCACTGTTTTTAATCATGCAACTAGTATCTACCAACCTTTTCGTAGTATCAACCCAACACCATACTGTGGGTTATCAGAGTTTAGTCCCATGGTGACGTCACGTCTACGTCGCCTTCTCTAGTAACCTTGGCTTTCCTACAGGGGTTAAGTTTTATCAATGCGAGCCCCACAAACATGCTCCCCTTTTCGCAAGTTCTACAGCCGTCACCGATGTCGAAGGGGTGAAACATTGTGTCATGGAATGTCACAAATGTGGTACCCGAGGTGTATGCAAATGTCACTGTCATCGATGCACTGCCCATAAATCCTGACACACAACCACACCCACACCCACAATTACACCCTCACCCACACCCACTCGAGCACGCACACACACACACACACACACACACACACACACACACACACACACACACACACACACACACACACACACACACACACACACACACACACACACACACACACACACACACACACACACACACACACACACACACACACACACACACATACACACACACACACACACACGCACACACACCCGCTCACACCCGCACACACATACACACACGCACACACACGCACACACACACACATACACACACATACACAAGCACACACACGCACACACACGCACGTTCGCCACTATAATGGTTGACAGGGATAAAGGTCGCTGTTAAAGGAAAGAGGCCAAGTTTCAACAGCTCGAAGAAATAAAAGATTTAGCGCGATGCGCAGAAGTCAAAATGGTTAAGTCGTGAAAAGACAACTGGTCAAAAGAGGCGCAGCTGGAGAATGCTAGAAAAAGTCTGTGAGACAAATGCACCAGAATGAACGTCTTTCGGTGGGGAGCCTTTCAAATTGTGCCAACGTCGATGAAAGTTGGATGACTGCTGCCGCACTTGCAACGCCTCAGTCGTGAAGAATGGTGTATTGGTCCAACAATAGAGAACTGAAGAAGATAACCCTGATCAAGGGTTCACGTGTTTCACCTCCGTCGGGCCCAAGATGACCCACGCTTTTGTTTAAGAAACTTGCTTTAACCAAGAGGAAAACGCCATCGAATAGCTCAATAAAGCTGCGCCACGATGGAATTCTGGAAGACTGGTGCAGGTGACCCTGCATGGGCCGTGGCAGACTACTTAGTCAAGTACGTTATTGGTACGTCTTTTTCATTCAAACAGCCATGTGCTCTGCGACAGGGAAGGGAGGGAAAGGTGTTATATGTGCCGCAGCCTGCTTGAGCACACTCCTAATGGCAATTGTAAAATCAAGTCATCCGATCGGTGGCATGTCGAATCAGGTCATGAGAACCAAGTGCATCTATTGTGGTACGCATAACCCAGCCTGCTATTTCATGAACCAAGCGCGGTGCGATAAAAAATAATACACAATACATAGCTGTTGTGAAACTGCGTTACATACCAGGAGATATGATATGTGATGTCTCAACTTAGGTCACAAAAGAAAAATATTGTTGTTTAATGATTCCTACATTAGGCTTATTTGAAGTGACCTCATTGAGCTATGGCTTCTTTCCACATGATGAATTTGGCAGCAATATGATGTACAGAGGCCTGCGCTCTCTCCTTGTGAATTTGGCCCCTAGACCAGCCTGGATTGTTCCCTGTTGACATGGATTGCTTATGGGGTCCTCTCCCCCAGCCCGTCTATCATTTTGACTCTTGTCCCCAATGAGTCCCACTTCCGACTTTGTTCGGTTCACTGCCTCGGATCTGATCATTTTCCATCTGGCTGTTTGTATGGACGAGGCGCCGCCCCCCCCCCCCCTCGCGCGAGCTTCCAGTGCGGCCGGCGGCCGGCGAGCCAGGCGCCGGGCGGCCGTCACCGGTCGGCCCTGAACTGCGGCGGCGAGCGGTGCCGGCACGGGCGGCGGCGGCGGCCGCCGCGGCGGCCGCGGCGGCGGTGGCGGCGGTCCGGCCCGGCGGCCTAACTAACTCTTCGCCAGCGAGACGGGCAAGGCCAGAACCGACGCCGGCTGACCGAGAGCGACGGAGCCGACGCCGGTCGCGCTGGTGAGGGGACGGTCGTCCATTGGTGAGACCCATGAGACAGCCCGCCTCCACCGTGCTGCTCATCACTCCTGACATTCCGTTCGTAACTGCCGACAGCGGGGTGGGGGTGGGGGATATGGATGACCGTCTTTGTCTGCCCAGACCCTCGGCTGTCGCTGCATTGTTGTCCATTGGCCGCGTGACTGCAGACCGGCGCGCTGGGAGAGCGGGCAGACTGTGCCGAGCCGTCAGGTCATGGCTAGCGCCCGGCTGGACGGCGGCCCATCCCTGGTCCGTCTCTCGTCTGTCCCTGGTCCGTCCATGATCCGCTCATGTCCTGGCACGCCGGCCACCGGGCCGGGAGCAGCCCAGTCCGGCGCAGCCTGCACCAGGCGCGAGGCTCGCTCTGCTCCCAACTCCGGAGATGCGGCAGCGGATGCACCGGCTGAAGCCGACAGAGCGTGTCCTGGCTGGCGGGAAGCGGGATCAGTGGACGAGGCTGATAACGGGTAGTTTCTCCGGCTGTTCGGGTTTGGTGATCGCGATGTGATGCACGTGACGTAACGCCAAGCCGGTGACTCCAAGTGGTGACTCCGAGTGTGTCAGGCGAAAACAACGCGCATGCTGCATCCGACGTATGAGGAAAATCAGCTTGGATCTCGCTTCAGGTTATCGTCAACCCGACACAAATATCAGTTGTTAGGCCGACTGGAATGGTATAAAAAAGGAGTCAACGAGGCGGAAAAATTCAGCCAGCGGGAATGTTGGCCCGACGGGTGTAACAGTTACGGTTGCCTTTATACATACCAGTCAGTTTAACTAGAGATACTCGTTTCGATAAAGGTGTGTAGCCGAAATATCAGTGCATCTATCTCTCCATAGTTCTGTTTTTTCTATGAGAAATGAAGTAATTCATACTGCCCTACCTATATGCATAATGTTCCTCGCAAATGCACTTAACAATTTATGTGCTTCGGTGACATTTTCACCTGAGGAGATGTTACTTTAAAGCCTTCAATTTTTTGGCAACGTCGTTAGATGGCGTCGTGGCAGTGGTGTTAGGTTAGCTCAGACCCTGGTCACAGCGACTTCATTCCATGGCGACTTTGACAGTCGATGCAAAATTATTATTCAAGTTAATGATAACTTAAAACGAGATCCAAGCTGGTTTTCCTCATACGTTGGACACAGTAAGTGCGTTATTTTCGGTCGCTAACTGCTATCAATACTTCCACGGGTGACCGATGATGATGATCATCTGGGTCATAGTGTGCCCCGACTGCTTGCTCAAATGGTGTTCGTACGAGAAATTGATCAAGCCATTTACTCCAAAGCAGCTACCCCAGGGAAATACCGATATACACTTACTCTGGAGCAAATGACCTTTGGTTTCACCTATTTCACGGCTACTGACATTCGTTTCGAGAGAGGAATGTGCCGAAATATCAATAATACCTAAGGTATTCAGTGCATTTGCAAGAAACATTGTTAACATAGGTAAGGCAGTGGTAATAGCCCTTTTCCTTGGAGAAGAACCAAGAGAATGGACATATAGATAGGCTGATGTTCTGGAAACATGGTTTTATTAAAACAATAGTAGAAGGCTCAGTGCATTTTCGGGGAATAAAGTTTAGTTATAATTTACATCATAACTATACAACGCAAACCTCTGATCCTTCTGCCAGGAGTAACACCATCAATACTGCCTAATTTCCAATGCACATACAACCTGGCTATTATGCCAAACCATTCTCCGCGCAGTTTCAAAGCGCAACTGGTCTTATACGATATGATGCTTTTTTAGAGGCCGTTAGTGGGTCTGCGAGGCCTCAGTTGTCAAATCATTCGAAAAGTGAATACATTAAACCAGTGACGATAAGTATGTCGAGGCTTCGACCGGTTCAGCCAGTTCTCGTGACCGTACTGCTGACACAATAGACACCGCATGTCGCGTCGGAGGGTTTGCCGCCTGCCAGCTCCATCCTCTCCCCTCCCCCCCTCATGTTTGCGGGCGGTATGCCCAAATTGCAGCGAACGGGGCGGTACAGGCGTCCACCTGGTATTGATCTTCTTCTGTTGCCAATAGTCACTCCCCTCACCGCGTGTAACAAACCAATGTACGGCCGGCGACCGCGTACAAAAAAAGTTCAACCGCTACAGGAATACCAATTCAGATCACAGCACCGCGCTTTCTTTGTTTTGTCGATCGTGTCTGACAGTGCATGACAGAACGGGCGCTCACCCCCGCACTAAACGACCCGTAAATCGATGACTGCCCCAGCGGCCGCCACATACGGTGGCGTGGTCAGACGGCTAACACTGCGCCGGGCCGGCTCTTCGGGCGCTCCGGGGCCGACCACGGGGCTGACCGACCGCCGCCCGTACGGTACAGGGGTGAGTGGTCGGCCGCCGGGTCAGACCAGCGTGGGGACGAGCCGCGCGGCGGGCCATGGCCCCGGAACTGGCGCGCACCGCCGCCGGGACGCGGCCGGCGCCGCGGCGGCGCCCGGCCGACAACCGTTGCCACGGCATGGAGGATCGCCAGAGCATGCCGCCCATTCACGGCTCATTGTTTGACGGAACGGGAGCAGCGTGCGTCACCCGGAGCGGAGCCGGCCAGCTGCATGACCAGGGGCCGGCGGCGGGGGGGGGGGGGGCAAAATTACCCCGCACCAGCAGGGCCACCCTGCCCATGTTCACAAGTGCAAGACTGCATTCATCCAAACGGCAATCAATTCAGATACCCGTGCGCCTAACAGCGCGCACGATACTTCATCACCTCGAGAAACGGGCTATCAACAGCGAAGGGCAAAAACGCGCGCAGCCGACGACAAAGACAAGCCGGCAATGTCGGCGGGCTGAACGCGCGGGGCAGCGCCCGTGCCTTTGTCCCTGCCCTGACAGCGTTCGCGTGGCTGGAAGGGGCCGCGGGTGGGCGGCGGGGACGCGCGCCGGGCTGCCGGCTCGCGATCGGCTTCAATGCGCGCCGGAAGCGCGGCCGCCCTTGGCCCATCACACGCGGAGGAGAGACAGAGGCCAGCTGACGGCCGTTTCGCGCCAGCCCCGGCCGAGGCGCCGCCAACAGTGGAGCTAGCAGGGCGCTGTGCGCCGCCTTATACGGGGAGGCCGTTGATTGTTTGTCGCCTGCGCGGCCAATCACCTGCCGTCAGATCGGCCACCTGCTCCCTCCCCTGCGCGCGCGTGCGTGTGTGTGCTTGTGTATTTGTGTGTGGTGGGTGTGGTGGGTGGTGGGGAGGGCTTTGAGGCGACTGCTCGCAGCGTTTGGTCATGTCAGAGGAGACTGCCAGCGCCGTCTCTGTTCGGCCGAGGCCCGGGCCGCCCGTGAAAAGGTTGCCACAGACTTCCGGCCTCGCGCCGCTCAGTCGGCGCCACGGCATTGACCTGGACACGGCCTGCACATTGCACAATGGGCGGCAGACGCGCGAGCTCGGCTGACCGAGTCGTGCGTGGGTTGACCCGTGTGGTGGGGCAGAGCAGGGGAGCCAGGTCGGCGACCAGAGCAGAGGAGCCAGATCAGCGGACAGAGCAGAGGAGCCAGGTCAGTGGCCAGAGCAGAGGAGCCAGGTCAGTGGCCAGAACAGAGGAGACAGGCTAGCGACCAGAGAAGAGGAGCCAGGTCAGTGGACAGGGCAGAGGAGCCAGGTCAGCGGCCAGAGCAGAGGAGCCAGGTCAGCGGCCAGAGCAGAGGAGCCAGGCTAGCGACCAGAGCAGAGGAGCCAGGTCAGCGGACAGAGCAGATGTCTTGCCATCCGCGCGCGTGGTACCCGAGATGATGCCGCGTGGCGGCGCGCACGCCCACATGAGTCACGTCACGGGTTCCCCTGATATGGACTGTTATCCAGTCCATGTATCGCGCCCTGGATATGCAGTCAGAGTCGGATGTGGACCTATTTGCTTTGAAAGTGACGAGCCTACACGCAACGCGCACACAACTCAGAGTGAGCACGTGCGGGGCTTCGGTAATGTTCGACAGCTACGCTTTGTAAATGGATTTCACTCATGTGCTTTTTCATTCTAGAGAACACATTTCGCAGGTGCACGCATACAGGAACTGCGCTCCAGCGGTTGGCTAATTGGCTGTCTCTAACTGGTAAGGGGTCATCCATAGTTTACGAAACGGTGGAGGGGAGGGCTCGTGACAGGTGCTAAGCCAGTAGCTAGGGTTACCTAAAGTTAAAATAGCTACATGGAATATATAAATCATGGAAAAATGCGTTAGGTAATGTATGGATGCTCCTTCGCACCGGGCTAGCCAGTCCGGGCGCATGCCCGAACAAGCTGGGCAGGGGCGGCCTGCCTCCCGCAGGTGGGCGGTGGCAGGGGCGGACGGCTGCAGGCAGCCGGGTCTCTGACCTGTCGCTGGCGTGGAACCGCAGCTGCACGTGCCGGCGGGGGTCGGCCTGACGGCGGACGCGCCGATGCTCCTGCTGCAGAGCCACGGCGTCATACCGCAACGGCTCGTAGTGGCGGACAAAGTCGTTTAAAATGGTGCCTGCAAAAGCGGTGTGTCATCAGCACGTTTTCCAGAACTTCGCGAGCAGAGGCCGTCCGCGGATCACAGGCGAACATCAGGGGCTTAAGTCTAAGCGTTTTCCTCAAGCAAAGGCATGCCACGAGCAACGCGCGGCGGCCAGCCTTGTTTGGAGGGCGGGTGGGGCACGATAAGACGCGGAGAAGGGCAATCCCACGCAATCAGGACCCTTAAAGCTACGTTGCCAATGCCTGAGGCTGTCATGCTGCTGGAAGAAAGTCCAACTGAAAGGAGCACTGCTTCATTGTTCACGTACACGCATGAAGACACGCATAGACGACTACACGCCGCTAAGTATACGTTGCAGCACACAAACAGCCTTTAAGTATGGTCGCCACGTGATCCGAACTATGAGCGGGAGGGCCACGGACGCCGCCGAGCGGAGTCGCTATTGTGCAACTCGGCCTGTGTTGTTCGGCTCAAGGTGTATGTGGCCGCATAACTCCGCTCCATGGCGCGGGACATGACGGCAGCTGACGCATGCTGACAGGCGCGGGCCGAGCGCACGCGTGTGCGGCCTGACCTGGCCTGGAGCAGGCTGCCCGGCGGGGAGCGGGGCGCCGCCCGCCGCAGCGGCGGCGCTCTCCACCCTCGCCCCATTCGGTCCGGCTCCTCGGGCCATGCCGTGAGCCGGCAGCTCACTAACACCGATAATACAAAGACTCGGCCCGGGCACGCCCGGCCGCAGCCTGCCGAGCAGATGCAGCGATGCGGCTTTGTGTTGCGCTGTCTGACTCATGGTCCGGTCCGGCTCGGCCGTCCGGTTCTGGCATGGGCCGAGGGATGGCTCGGCTGTCGGCGATGCCGGCGGAAGAACAGCCGGGCAGCCGCGACCGAGGCGCGGCGAGCCGGCCGGGGACCCCACGAAAGCCGTCCTCGCATAGCCGTCCTCTCGGACCCGTTCTCACACGGTGTCCTCTCAGCGCCGGGCCCCTCCGATCGCCCGGACGTCCCCTGAGACGTGCCAGCCGGCCGTTCCTCCCAGCCGGCGCGGGGCGGAGGCGCCGGGCCTTGGAGAGTCGGCCGGCGGGTGGCTCGGCGCAGGGCCGATCGTCGGCCAGGTGGTCGGCCGGCGGGTCATCGTCCCGGCTCTTACCTCGCACGACGGCGGCGGCGGCGCACAGCAGCAGCAGGCTCCAGCGCGGCAGCATGTCCGAGCACGAGTGACGCGCGCCGCGGCCGCGGCCAGCATCGCAGTGCTGCCCACGCAGGCGCACACGCGCTCCCGCTCGCCCTCACTGGCCGGCCGCTGCGCGTGGCGCTCCTTCGCGGCCGCCGGCTCACCCGTCTTTGTGGCCCCGCCGCCGCGCCGCCGCCGCCGCCGCCGCCGCCGCCGAGGTCAGCTGACGCCGGAGAACGGGCCGTGACGTCACGGCGACGGCATGACGTCACGTCGCAGGTGGGCGGCTGGATGCGGTCGGCACGCACTGACCGCGCCGAAATTGAAAGTGTCCGGCGTGCTGTCGCATTACGGCTCAGCCGGGTTGAGTTGGCCGTCCCTTGATGCATTTAGAGGCGCGTCGATCGTAAGGCCATTTTGCCCCCTATTTTTGGGAAGGGTCTTATTGTATTTTGTTCCGTTTTATCGAAAGGTTGCCACGGTATTGTCGTTTTATTATTCCTTGATGTGTCCAATGCTGAGGTAGTTGCGTTTAAGGAGGAGATTGAGTCATCAGAAACGTTCAACGTTCGTATGATTTTGTTTAAAACGAAAAGTGGTATTCCGGAGAACAGCACCACAGCCTTACAAAATGCAAAACAGTATACAAATGGCAACTTCTGCACTTTTTGTTTCGACTCAGCTGTGGTATGCAGGACGTCATGGCCAAACACATTGCCGCCATACTGTTGGATGACATTAGTGCAAGAAATCATCGTGACTGCAGTGCAAGATGCGACCCCCTGGCAACAAAAACCTGCATCGATGTAGACAGAGCATTGACGGGCATTGTCCTGACGTTTAAAATGTGATTACAGTTGGTCACTGGGCTGTTTGTTCGCGGCTTTTTGAGCTTTTGAAAACCTGGCTTTATCACATCTTTTACTCAGCCAGTAGTCGGCTAGACCGAGAAAAGTTTCCAGGATTGGGGACCGAGGCTTAGTTTGAGTCGTTTCTTTCCATGTACCATCGTAAGCTTGACGCCAAATTATTCCAAATGTCTGTGGCTCAAACCCTCACGCCGGTATATATATGTATATATATATATATATATATATATATATATATATATATATATATATATATATATATATATATATATGCATACATATATAGGGCATATACATACATATATACATATTTAATTTGCGTTCAGCCTACATCATATTTACGCTACCTTAAACATGCATCCGATCGACTTAATCACCAGCCATCTTGCTCTAGCCACACTAGAGAAAGTGTTTTATGTGGTAAATGGCAGCATCTGATTATACGATCTACGGCGAACGGAAATCTTTAGAGGCAAACGCAAGGCTGCTCTAGTACAAACGGCTCAGTTTTGTCTTTTTATATGGCTTCAGTTCTTCTATCTGATTGCTTGGTCCCCTCAACATATGTTCATAGGGTTTGAGATGGCTCTGTCATAGGTGTTTGGCGTAGTCCAGCAAGTCACGTGAAAATTAGGCATGTATATAATGTCTGGGTTACCAACTTTCACAAATTTACCGCTATTACGGTATTTGGTTGACGATTCGGCACCCTGTGTCATCAAGTAGGCGGTGACAAAAGGCGAACTTTGTTCGCCCACGTAACCAAAATATTGAAAAAGGCTGTCACCCTCCATTACTGAGTGTTGTTTTTGGAGAGCCACGAAATATATGGCGTTATTTTTTAATGTACTGGCTTTTTCCTTGGTTAATAAAAAACAACTTGCAGGGATAGCTGTTTGAGACTATCACCTCATCCATTCTGTCAGCAATTTTTGCCTGCAACCCTGATACCCTGGGGAACTTTTGCGCGTCGTCATGTGCATGGACATAGTCACTCCGTAGACCGGTGGGGACCCTTTCGCTTTCGGTCAAATGGCGTCTACCAGGCCGAACAATCAGCTGCCTCAGGAATCCAACTCGAGGTGCCTGCCACATGCTAGAATGGGGAGAGTCTAAATATGAGGGTATGATTAATATATATATATATATATATATATATATATATATATATATATATATATCACAATGATTGCCCGCCATATTGCAAGCTTGCGACCACTGAGAGCCACGGCTCCGAAACGTAAGGGGTGTCGTTAGTTGTGTTACCACGCCAATGCTGAAAGAAGAGCATTAATCGATTAATTTAACATCAAACATGAAATAGCAGCCAGAGCATTCTGTGCATATATATATATATATATATATATATATATATATATATATATATATATATATATATATACATACATATATATATATATATATATGTATATATATATTAACGTATAACAATGTGATATATACATACATTACTACATATTGGTATATATGTTTATATATGCACCGATATATTTCACTAAAAAGACCGCTGACTCAGCAAAAACGAGCTTTTTCACTGTTCGAATTACCGGGCTATTGACTTATTTGTCGTTTAGATCAAAGATAGTTGGTGCAAATCACTGACACGTTCGTTAATCTGCACATTCTTACGTTTCGAGATCTTGTCGCATCGTCAGAGAAATTAAGATGGCACAAGAAATAGGCCTTGGGTTTTTAGGACAAAAATTGTGAATTACTATCTGGAAAACATCTCTCGTGTATGTAGTGTGTGGAACGAAGTTTGCAACTTTGTTCAAACCTCGTTCCATATTGCATTTGAATGGATTCACTACATTGACACATTTTAGTTTGTTGGCTTGTCTGGGCTGTTTTTCATAAGAAAGTTAGAGATTTTCCTTTTGCAATAATAGATGGCCATTGTCTATTTTGTGGTTGTCCTTGCCATTTACATGTCGAGAGATGATTCCCGCAGAGCTTTCTTATCTTGTTGTTGGCGGATATTACACCTGACAAAACTAAACTAGCAGCAACAGGGGCAATCAATTGAAATGCAATATCTAAGGCTGCAAAACTTCGTTTCCCATACACTACATTGGCGTAAACACAACGACACTCTCACGACGCCTGACAAAGCACTTACTGACGGGGCACCTCTGGAACACATGCGACACGAACATGACAGGGCATTGACACAATAATAAGTGACGGACAACACTGGCATTCCTCGGACGTGCATGACAGAGGACGAAATCTCAGCCCCAAACAGGCAAATAAATTATTGCACAACCTTGAGTATGGTGATGGGCGGTTGGCCTACTAAAGATGTGATTGCGGCAATGCCGTCGTGTCTTTGTAGTGTTTGATTACGTATGCATTTTATATGCATCAAAACCAAGGAGGATTTTGTCCGATTTCAATTGGTTCGTGCCATTTAGACTTTTCTGCAGTTGGTGGAGGTGGGCCTCGTCTCTGACACCAACAAATATGCCACTGACATTATCTGCTGTTTTAAGCTTAATTGTTTTTGAGGGACACGGTTCTCCATCCAGCACATGCACATATTTGCAAACAGGTACCCGAGTGGTGACCCCATTGCGACACCCTCTACATTGGTGACAGAATTTTCCCGCTTGGACAAACGGAACGCTGCCTCTGTTGCGCAGCATCGGTGCATTTTCTGCAGGCCCACCATACAGTGGCAATCGTCATTACGATTCACGCTGACCTGAGGGTCGACAGACATTTACCTTTTCTTGACATCGACGTGGACGCGAGCAGCGAATCTTTCGTCACAAAAGTGCATCGTAGGCCCCACTGATGCTGGAAAACGTATCGAACCGGCTAGCGAATGCCCAGAGCGTTACCGCACGGCTGCATCGTTCGGCTTTTGAACGACGCGTGCCCTAAAATATGCTCCAGCTGGTCCACCCACGCACCACGAACTTGAACGTGTGTAAGCAAGTACTTGTTAATGACGGTTATTCGAGCAGAGCCATTGATGAGGAGATTGAGTCCACCTTGGATCGACGAAATCGGTAACCACTCGACAAGAACAAGCCCCATCAACTTTTTTATCGAAATCAAATGCCCCCGTCATATAAAGTGGATGAAAAGTCTTGGCGGAACTATAATCAAGACAAATACACACCGCACTGACGAAAACACTGAAATAGACTTACCATCTATTACAAGATCGGTAGCAACTAGCCGCCCCTATAATGAAAAAAACAACCCTTACATCGGACCAAAATCAACTAAACGCGCACTAATATAGTGTATGAATTTAAATGCCCTTACGGAGACCGCCGGCTGCGCAATTCTACCTTCATTGGTATGACCATAAGATCCCTGTCACGACGCATGATATGCACTTGCAGGAGGGAGGGCCAGACTAACATGTGCGCAAAACCCACAACAAAAAACTCCTACGTTCTGACCTGACTGAAAACACACTGATTCTAAGATTACGTCCGAACAAACGCTGTCCACAAGTTCTTGAAGCCATCCTGGTCAGGGAAAAAAGGTCGGACTTAAACAACTTAAGTCATGCATTATTTTGGACCTGTTCAGTCACCCATTGACAGCAGGGTGATTCGGTGCATTTACCTTTGTATGCTGTTAAGCTGGCTGGAAAGTACTATGCGTCTATTTGTATGTGTTTTGTAATTTGTGTAGTATTTGCGTGTCAAATCTGTTACCCTGATGGCTCACCAATAATTATGTTCGTGGAGCATGC
>NW_023597054.1:26213769-26244218 GCF_011947565.3 Pollicipes pollicipes
TCCTATTTAGTTGGATGGGCCTCCAACCCTCCTCCCCCCCCCCCCCCCCACCCACACACTTGGGCTTCAGTTCTCCAATTGAGAAGGAAGTGGGCAAAATCCGGGGAGAAACTCGTTTGTTAGCTTATTTGGGGGGTAGGATGTGTCATTTTCGCTGCTCAGCCCGCCTCTTCCCCCCCCCTCCCCTCCTCCCCACTCGCTTCATAAAACCGCGATTCTGCTCCATAGTGTCGCAACTGTATCAGTATAATGGGAGCACGTTGCATCAGCGGACCCGGAACGCGTCAATAATGGGCCCCACTTTCGATAGACAAAGAATACGCATCAATCACGGTCATGAACGACATGCCGAAACGGGTTTACTCACCAACGACAGAATAATGATGACCAATCCGAGGACGATCATGTACCAATACTGGTCCATGAACTCCTTCACGACCGACAGGCTCTGGTCGGACAAAAGGAGGTCCTTGAGCGTGGCCAACGGACCGATGGGATCCACCTGAAACACGCCCGGTCCGTGCAGAGGTCAGCTGAGGTCAGTTGCAGAATAAGTCGGACGAATGCAGGAGACACCCATAGATGTAAACAGGAATAGACAGGCGTACTCACGGGGCCAGCCAGCTTCTCAACAGCTGTTGACAGAGTCGGAGAGATAATCACGGGGTTTGTGGTACGGCCCCAAACCGGCGCGAGAAAGACCGGGATCTCAGAGAAAAGACGGAACTGACCTCCGTGCTGCACAGATGACACGAGGAGATTCGTAACATGCGGCGAAAGCAATAGCAGCGGAAAGGGTGCGCTGAAGTGAGTCCTCTACGCTGACACGTGTGCCTAGCAATATACTTCGGCCCCGGCGACAACGCGGTCTGGCAACGTAAAATATTATTTTAAACTTAGTAAAGCTGGTAGCGCCTAAGCCAGGTCAGTTATCGCTCTGACCCCGGCTGGTGACCGCTGATCATGCCCCATTCTGAGCCAATCATTTCTCTGACCCTATCAATAGACCCATTTGAGTCCAATAGATACGAAGTCGTTTTAAGTCAGTGTTCCTCAACGACCCTGGGAACTAGACCCGCTTTGAGCCTCTTATAGACCAGCCTGAGCTACGAGATGTGGCAGGCTTTGCGTCCCGTGATGGGTCACTTTGGTCTAACCGGTATACTAAATTGACTGGGTCCCAGTCACGGATCCGCCCTGACTAGGGTTTGTCGCCGTGGTTTAAACACCTGATTTCAGTCACAGATTGCCCTGACTGGGGGTTGTCACTGGGGTTGATTGAACGCTGGTTCCAATCGCAGATCGCCCTGCCTGGGGGTGTCACTTGAGGTTTTAACTCCTGGGACTCAGGCAAGGGCTTGTGTGTACCCAAAATGGCGCTCGATGGTAGTCAAACCGACGAAAAGATGTTGCAAATGACAGAATAATGACCACCGTTAAAGGAGTGCCAAGGGCCATACCCCAGGAACATGGTCCCTGGTAGCCATCAGGTGGTTGTCTCCGGCTCTGTCCCTTTAAAGGCCGTTCTGGGCCTCGTGATGGGTCACTGAGGGTCGGGCGACAGACTGCTGGCCGAGTCTGGTGACAGATCGCGGTCCCGGAACGCTCCGGACCGCCCGGGCCCGGCTGGGCTGGCGGTGTGGGCCTCGGAATGGGTCACTGAGGGCCGGGAGACAGATCGCTGGCCGAGTCTGGTGGGGCCGCCGCCCCGGAGCGCTGCGGACCGCCCGGGACCGGCTGGGCTGGCGTTCTGGGCCTCGTAATGGGTCACTGAGGGCCGGGAGACAGATCGCTGGCCGAGTCTGGTGACGGGCCGCCGCCCCGGAGCGCTGCGGACCGCCCGGGACCGGCTGGGCTGGCGCCTGACCTCTCGGCACTGCTGGAAGACGTCGCAGTAGCCGGCGTACTGGTTACAGGGCGTGCCGGGCCGGCTGTACCGGGCCGGGATCTCGAACGGCGACTCGTTCCACTCGAACGACGAGCTGCGGGACAGCAGAGCGGGACGTCATGTGCGGTCGCGTGCAGGCGGCAGCCTTGTGGTCGGACATGGAAGCGAGGGGACGATATCTGCGCCGTCAACCGCGCTGGGGAGAGATACACCGCTGATCCTCAAGCAGTGTTGCTAGGGCTGCGGTGCAGGTACGGCGATGTGGGAACGACGGCTTGGCTGCCAGGTGTGATGGCGCATGCGATGTTTCAGTTCCCAGACACAAAGCGGATAAATTGCTCGGCATGGTTAACAGGGATTTCGCAGCAAAGGTCGAACATTGGCAGGGGCCATAGCGGTGTGAGGTGAATAATCAAGGCATGGCGGTTGTGAAGGTGAACAACGAAGTGAATATGTGTGATGGAACATTGGCAGGGGCATAGCGGTGTTGAGGTGAATAATTAAAGCATGGCGGTGTGAAGGTGAACAATGAAATGAATATGTGTGACACTGCATCTCCTCGGCAGCGAGGACTGACGCGTCCAATGTGCAGGTTGCATTGCGTAGTTCAGTACTTGAAGATGATGGGAGTTTATGTCCATTAGCTCAGACCAAAATGAATCGATTGAATACGGAGAACGCTATTACAATATGCAAATTGTTGCAGAGGTGGACATTCTGATGTCCTTTTACGGTGCACGCCACGAATTTCAACGATTGCGATCATGTGCTTATTTTGTAATACCGGGACAGCTCACCGCATTAGAGTTCAGCCACCCGTTTCTAGGTCAACATGGACCAAGCGCTCTGTATAAATGCGCACATGCAACGTGCGACAATATGAAGGCGACGAGCTTACTTTCATACAGATCGTTGCATTGTCCTTTCCGTTTGACTGGTCCTGGTCTTACGCTGGTGACAATCGTTTTGTTAAGGCTTGCCGGGTGAATTTTGAATTGATTTTTCCATTTGAAATTTTTCAGTGAAGTACATCGAGGCTCATCATATTTCATGTGGACCCATAACCTAGTTGTGTACTTGTACCTTTTTCCCGCTCAAAAAGAATTGGATGCTGTTCTTAACGCAGCCCCGGGAATTTCGAAGAATCAGAGATATTCCTACGGAAAAATTGAAAATGTCTTACAGTTTTAAAACAATTCATGTAGCATACCTCCATGAAAACTGCTGATATCAAGCAGTTGTTTCCCAAAAGCAAACGCGCACAGCCTTACGACACGGCCATTCATTAAAGCCAACGCCCCTTATATTTGACTATCACGATGAGACACCGTCAAAGACAAAGTGTGTGGCAATATTGTATCTTCGTACAGAGAATCTGATGCGCCATTGTCCTGTCTACAACAACCAGCATAGCGTATGAAATTTTCCCCGTTTGCAATCCTGTCCCTCCCATACATTGCAAGAAAGTCAAGAAGTCACAACAGCTGTTCCCCGCGCCCGTACGGTGGCGGCGCGACCCGCTGTCCTTGGTCGACCACATCACAAGCCGAGCGCAGATTTTCCCCATCACCGCTAACCCGACCGGTTCGCCGGCGACGGTTCTTTGCGGCGGCGGTGAGCTAACAATGCTATCACCGCGAGCAGATCGTCAGCCATGCCCAAACACGGTGCGAGGGATTTCTTCTGCCCTCTCGCCTGCCCTCCCCACTCCAGGCTGAGCGCCGCCGGGGCTGGTGGCCGGCCCTCAACTCCACTGAGTCACCCGCACGCTGCCGGCTGTGGCCGTGCAGCAGCTCGGGCTCGGCGCACTCGAGCCTCGCGCTCCGCCGCGCGCCGCCGTGGTCAGCGGGCGCCGCGGTCGATGCGTCGGCCGACCGCGGCGCCCGGCTTCACTCACCGGCACGGCTGGTCGGCGCCGGGGCGCTTGCAGCACAGCTCGCAGGACCTGGTTAGCGTTGCCGCCGTCGACCGGATCACATTGGCATGACTCCAGCCCGTACGCCAGGCAGATCGAACCCGAACACTCCTGCCGGTGTCGGCGCGTGACGTCACACAATGCACTCTGCCAGGCTCCGGCGGCACGCGGACGCCTGGCTTGACCTTGGACACTGCGTTTTTGTGAATCGCTAATGCATTCGCTGCAGTCTGCAAATTTGTACAAGGATGGTGAGGCAATGTACGTGCTTGTAAGTAGCTGTAAGCGGATAATGCGTTTAAGCTTATGACTGTTCAGAGAATGAACACCCGTGCATGACTGTTCAGATATTTTGAAACGCTGTGCGCCATTACGTGTGGTACAGCCTCATGAAAAAGCCCAAACTACAGCCCAGAGTGTAAACCCATACAATAGACATTGCGTGCAGCGCGCTTCACGAAAAGTAGCTTGCGTTAACACTTCGTTAATTGGGTTAGATCACGATCAACAAATAGGTGGAACGCATTTACATTTACTGCAGCATTTTGCTCACACACGTTTTGAGTGGCTAAACCTCGGAAAATTCATCCAAAAGCTTTCAGTCAAAGATTTTTTAGAAAGCACGTACCGAAACCGTTAACGCTATCAGAATCTGGTGTTTAGCCCTACAGCATTCGGACCTGATATTGTAGAGCTCTGATAGAAAGTACTCAGCCTGATAACCTTCTGATTCCCATCAACACCCAGCATGCAAATCCAGCTGAACACTCCAGTATAGGTACAAATCCAGCTCAGGAACCCAGCGCCCAGCTCAACACCTCAGGAAAACAATGCCAGTTGAGCAACTCAGCGTCAAGCCTAGCCCAGCACCAGTGTCAAGTCCAGCTCAGCACCAGTGCCAAGCGCATCTGAGCACCAGTGCCCAGCCCAGCTCAGCACCAGTGCCCAGCCAGCTCAGCACCAGCGGGCAGCCGCGGCTCAGCGGCCGCCGACCGGGCGCGACGCACGAGCGCGCACTGACCCCCTGATAGCAGACGTTGTACTCGTTGCAGACGGTGCGGTCGGGCTTGCGGATGGAGGGCGGACAGTGTGGCGAGCGGCCGTTACAGCGGCTGGTGGCGCGGCAGCCGTTGTCGTTGCGGCACTGCTGCCCGTACCCGAGCTCGCAGGTGGAGTTGCAGCACGGGCCCTGCCGGTCACGGGGTCGAGCGTCAGCGGGGTGCGGACTACGGACTGACCGTGAGCACGGGCCCTGCCGGCACGGGGTCATGAGCGGGGGGTGCGGACTAGGACACGGACTGATGCCGTGGAGCACGGGCCCTGCCGGTCATGGAGCCGGGCGTCAGCGGGGTGCGGACTAGGACACGGACTGATGCCGTGGAGCACGGGCCCTGCCGCACACGGGGAGCCGGGCGTGAGGGGTGCGGACTAGGACACGGACTGACCGGGAGCACGGGCCCTGCCGGTCATGGAGCCGGGCGTCAGCGGGGTGCGGACTAGGACACGGACTGACACCGTGGAGCACGGGCCCTGCCGCACACGGTCACGGAGCCGGGCGTCAGAGGGGTGCGGACTAGGACCATGGAGCACGGGCCCCGCCGCACACGGTCATGGAGCCGGGCGTCAGCGGGGTGCGGACTAGGACACGGACTGATCCCGTACAGACTGGGCCCGGCGGTACAGTATATGCAGAGCATGTGCTGAGTCAACGCTCTGGACAAACATGACGGAGTGGGGTGTGTATCTAGTGTCTGAGTGGAGTGAGTTCGGCATTGCATGAAGAAACGCCGCTTGCTTGGAAAGAATGTAACATTAAAACGACATGAAGCGGCTTTCACTTAGCGCAATTTAAAGCACGCATACCAACACCAGCACAAGCGAAACGACCAGCTGTAGCTGAATCGCTCGGCTCGGCTACGCTGTCTAAGACAGGATGGTCTCACCGCACGCGGGGCATTCACCCGACCTCGGCCCCTCGCTTGATAGCGCTTCCGGTGCCCCTGACCTAATCGCTGAGCAGGCCTTCGAGCCCTATCTGGGCAGCTTAAGCAGACGTTTCAGGTACCGTCACTACCTCGTTAGATGCTTTCAGCTTTACAGTTTTACGAGTCAAGTAGAGTCAGCCCGATGTAAGCACCCAGCAATCCAGTTCGCAGATCATGGGAGCGGCTATTGATTGCCTGCTCTCCTTACCGCAGAAGCAAACACGCGAGGAAAACAGGCCTAAGACGGCTGCAATCAAGTTATATGTTATGCATGACTGAACCGCCATCCGCTATCAGCGTGCTCTGACCTGGCTGGGGCTGCATTGCGCACCGGGCCGCAGCCGGCACGGCGGCTGGCCCGGGGGCGGCGCGGCGCGCATCGGGTTACAGCAGGCCTCGATGCAGTCCTCCTCCCAGCCGCAGTCGCACTCCTCGCCATCCTCCACCACGCCGTTTCCGCAGATGGCTGCCTGCGGCTCTGGGGGCGGCGTCGGCGGCTCAGTGCGGTGCCGTCAGCTGATGAACGGGTCATGCCAGGGTCATTCGACACTCGGCGTGGGCAGAAAACTGCCCGTTCTTCCATTCTCAATCTGGCGCAATGAGCGCAAAACGATGCAGCGTCGCCACACATCTCCAGTTTTGGCTTCGTTGCCATTATGTAACACTTCGAGACAGGAGCAGAATGAGAAAACTGAGTTATGCTGCAGTGGGCAGTTGAAGAGGTCAGACAGGCTCGGGTCGGACGACATTCATGAACTGGAAGTGGATGGGATGGGCTGGGTGGGACCGGCTCAGGTTGCACCAGGTCGCGCGGGGCAGTGTCGGACCAGATCTGGTCGGATCGCATCGGGTTGAATCGGATCAAACTGGATCGACCCTGGGTCGGGTCGGGTCGGGTCGGGTCAGGTTGGGTCGGGTCGGGTCGGGTCGTGTGGGTTGGGTTGGGTTGGGTTGGGTTGGGTTGGGTTGGGGTTGGGTTGGGTTGGGTCGGGTCGGGTCGGGTCGGGTCGGGTCGGGTCGGGTCAGGTCGGGTCGGGTCGGGTCGGTCGGGTTGGATTGGGTCGAATCAGGTAGTGTCGGGTCGGGTTGCATCGGGCTGGGTCGGGTCAAGTCAGGTCAGGTCAGATCAGATCGGGTCGGGTCGGGTCGGGTCGGGTTGGGTCAGGCTTCAGGCATCGCCTTACCGACAAAAGCAGCCTTTTTGGAGCGCGCCTTCACGCGCAGCACAGGCTCAATGGACCGCAGGCTGCACGGCGAAAAACGGTCGTTGTTCCTCTTGTCGCCCGACGTGGCTCGCGCGAACATGATGTAGTTGCCGTTCTCTCCGCCAGGGGTACACTCCTTGTTCTTGTCGGGATCATGCTGCGCGGCAAGAATGGAGGGGCGTGCGATTTGACTGTCCATACCGATGTTAGCGATGTTCTATCGCATGCATGACTTACAGTTCCGCGTGGGTTCGACGCATTCGACTATGACTGATTGATTTCATCAAACAAGGTTACGCCGCCGTTTGAGACGTGGCGTGATCTTGGCATTACAGACGCCGTGAGTCACCATGACGCAATCACTGTTGGACGTTAATCACAAAGCACCAAACAGGGCCGATAACATGTGCAAAAACCTCTGCCAGAGGGAGTGCCCCCCCCTCCCCGCGCCGCACGTGCAAGGCTGCGCAGTCTCACCTGAGAGCCGAAGTTGTGTCCCACTTCATGGGCAAAGGTCACGTGGCTCACGGCTGGAGGCACCCGTTTGCCGTAATTTAGTATGCTGATGATGCCTGAGTTCAGACTCTTCTTGCTGCCTCGGTAATGCTGGCAATGGGCAAAACATAGTTACGCGTGCATCCAAGCGATTGAAAAGTCACTGCAGGTATGTGCCGGCACAAATAGCATGTTGATAAGTGGTCGGGTTACTAATTGCTGCATCAGTGAATGAATGCTGCACGTTGTCGTTAGCGTTTGTTGCCGCACAATGTTTAGGCTGTGGTTGAATCACAAAGAAATACCGGACATTGTTTGCTTCTTGAAACAAACGCAAGACGACAGATACGGATACCTTGTGCATATCAAGCGCTGCCAAAGCGTGTTCAAGGACTCGACAACGCCGGACATTGTATAACGTGCTGCAAAAATAGGCGCCCCACAGTGACTGCAGAGAAAGACGGCGTTGATTGGCAGAGGCGCAGCCAAGGGGAGGTCAGGTCAGGTCAATACCTCGTCTGACCCCGAAGGACATTTTACTTTGGAAAAATATTCAGCTTTAACGGGTTCAGTGACAGAGTTCATGAGCACTTGGGATACTGATCTCGAGTTTGACCTTGTTTGACCTGATTTGACCTGAAGATCACGCCCTGAAGGCACAAACATTTCACATAAATTAACTCACACACAGGTGTATCCGCCCTGCTGCATTTGGTGTATCTAGCCCTCTTAGTTTGTTTATACCTCAGGCAGCTATGCGGACCAGACGCCTCCCTCATTCAAACGCATCGTATTCAACCAGCTACCAGGCGCTTGGCAAATAAAAACAAAAAGATGAGTGAATAGGAGGTTTAGTAAAGGCACTGTCACTCTTCACCTAAAAATGCATGAGTGGTATATTTAATAGAATTACGTTTGTTGTGATCCATTCACTTCCCGAACGAGCACCGATTTGTGGAGCCTAGCCTTCGTCTGGCACAGGACACGTCACCAGGTTGTAGAGTAATCGAAGAAAGTTTATAAGTCTATATGGTGCGTACTCGGGCTTGGCCGGGTGACTTACCCCATTTTTTTTCGCAGACTCCTCCCGCCTGGTTCAGGTCCCCCGGTCCAAGCCAGACCTAACGTGCCACCCTCGAAGTCGCGGTACGTAAACATGTACGCTAGACCAAAACGAGTCGTAGTTTTCCTCTGAAAATGAAAAACATGTCCAGGTTACTTGTGCCATTTGCTTTGTCCGAAACAGACCAAACACCATTTGTCGGTACAGTAAGGCAGCTGGATCAATAATACATATGTTCCTAGACCCACACGCATTGACATATTTCTGTCTTCCGAAATACAGTAATGTAGGGGCCGCATCCCCGCGCATGACTTCAATGTACGTTACGTATTCATCATGTACCTGGTGGAGTCGCAAGTGGCGTAATTCACTACGTACTAAGACACGTGCGGCTCAAGGACGGCAATAATATCGGTGCAATTGCAATGCTAATAATGGCGTAAAAACACAAAAAGAAACACTGCTGCTGGACTGCGCAGCGCTTAAGCTGATACCCGCCATCAGCGTGACTGATTCGTCGGACCAGAACACCGCTTGCAACAGCTGCAACCTTTCAGTACATCCCTTCAGGGTCATCGCAAACACGCCACCGTGCCCCGCGCCCCCAGAAGTCCGGCTGCCGCCAGGTCCGCTGACGCTGACGCCTCACCTGAGAACAGCTCCAGGTACTTCTCCACGCCCGTAGTTGCCGGGGAACCGGTAGCCGACGTCGTTGACAGCTGTGGGCTTGTGCACTCGGATCCGCTTTATCATGAACCCGATGTTGTCCTGTATGCCATCCTGGTCGAAGTCTGTGGGCACAGGGCAGACATGTGAATAAGCGCTAAACAGCCCGCATCGGTTTAGCCTGTCTACGTTCCGGATACAGCTACGATACATTTGGTGACCAAATGCAAACGAGCGGCAAGCGATCGTACGATGCTATCATGTAGCTTCCAATTGCTGGTTTGCATGTGCAGGACTGGCGCCGTTCCAAACGCCCAATGTCAAGGTCGCGCCCCAGGAAAAACGCCGAACCACTTAATGGTTTACAAAAGCCGACCGTTGTTAATGCATGGTAGCTGGTTACACTAAAAAGGCATTTCGGCTTGTTCCTCGGAGTACGGTGACGTTTAATCAGACAACACTTAGCCCTCAATAATGATTAAAGTTTATCCAGGCGCGTTAGATCATCGCGGACTGGGATGGAGTTCAAAACCCTCTCAACGTCAGCTATTCCTGTGGCCGCCATAGCGTGAATGTTAAACTTCCACAAAGCAGGGGCAATGACACCCGTACAATCCCTAATTCTGCAGTCTGTGCCCTATTTTGGCTGGTACACGGACCAGGGTTGTCTGTAAACCTTTTGGGTGCAGCGTATTTTGTACTCATCGAGGGTGACGTTGGAATTCTTTTCGACAGTTCAAAAAAAATTACAATTTCCTTTTTGCCCCTGTTATTACCAACACATTTTAACACGCCTAGAATAACACCATTTTGACCGGTGAGCTATCTAACGCCCCCCAAACCTCATCGCGGAACTAAAGGACGCGCTCTGTGGCTCCGAGAGCCCCTGCGCCCCACTTCGCGAGCGCGCCCTGTGGCCCCGCTGTCGCGAGCGCGCCCTGTGGCCCCGCTGTCGCGAGCGCGCCCCGTGGCCCCAATGTGGCGAGCGCGTTCCTGCTGAACACCGTCAGCGAGCCTTACCGACTGTCTTGTAAATCTCGTTAGCCTGCTGCACGTGGCGAATCATGGCGTCGATGCAGGCCTCTTCACTGCCGAACTGCTCGTAGAACAGGTGGTCGGCCTGCAGGTACATGGTGCACGTCGTCTTCTTGTTGTTGATTACGGCGCGCCGCCGTCGCGAGCCACTCCTCGTCCCGTTTGCGGTGTTCCCCGCGGTCACGGGTGCCGCCAAGTTCTCGTACAGCTGCGCGTGTCCCAGCCACTCGTCAACGTCGCCGTCCGGTGACGTCCGAGTGACGTCACCGGCGGTCCTGTTGCGCTCGGCGAGGCGCTGCGACGCGCAGCCGCCGGCTGGCTGGCGCGGGTGGGTGACGTCAGAGAGGCGGTATATGAGCGAGTGGAAGTCCTGCGCTTGCTGGAAGTACCGGCTTGAGGGTTCGATGTAAAAGTGCTCGGAGGCGGTCACCACGCTGCCGTCGAACAGGCCGTCGGAGCCGATGACGCCCTGCACCACAGCGTCCTCGTCGTCTGGAACGGACAGACTACGTCAGGCGGCGGCCGCGGAAAACGCCGCGGTGCTGCGCTGGTGCCAAATGAGCCATGTCTGCCCGCCATCCCGGGCCTGACCCCAGGACCGCTCCTGGGGCCGAAGAAGCCGTCGTTCTTGGAGTCTCTTGAAGCTGCAGTGCACTAGTGGAGTGGTTTGCTTGACCTCAGAATGGACAGAGCGGAAAGAAAGAGCATGTCGGCGCGCAAGGAATGTCCATTGTTTAACATGCATGCAGAATGGACGTCATGACCTACTGCTTGACGGCTACCAAATAGAAACGACGCCCAACAACTAGTCTGCTGGGACGTGTGAGTCAGGCTTACCCCAACACCCTCACTTCGGGCACCATCCACGTGACGGCATGGGGGAAGCTGGTGTCATTGCTGCTACCGCACGTATAAAAATCCTTCTCTTCAAACAGCAGGCGTGATGCGAAGCATAGAATCATAGCATTCATTCGAATGCCATCAAACTGGCACGTCCATGCAGCCGGACTACACAAAAACGCGTCACTAATATGTATCACATGTTAAAACGGTCCGGCTGACCGCACGCAAGGTGTTCCGTAGTTCAATGCCCGAAACAGCGTGGCCACAATCGGGGTGTTCGTGCGCCAGTTCCTCGCAGCATTCCGACGAGAATCCCTTCTGCTTACTCGGTTTTGGTGTCAGTCTTTGGCGGGGGAAATCATCATTCTGCGACGGCCAATCCGTGGCTGAGGCACGCACGAAGGTCAACGTCAATGATAGCAACCGCTCAGAGCGCCTTTTTGCAGGCGTGGTATGTCTCCTCGGGCACGCTATCAAGAAAGCTACCGGTCTCTCGGCCATGATGTAGAGAATGTTATTACGGCCATCGAGATAATGATCAGCTGGTGCCGACCAGAACGTGCCATCTGGCGGTGATTTGGTTCCGTTTTTTCCCGGCCCCCTGACGCGCCCACTTGGGGTGATTATCGCCTGGCGTCGTATCAGACACGTGACAAACGGGTCAGGGCGGGGTCAGAAGTCAGCCCGTGACCGACAAATGTGGGACGGACACGATCACCCGTCCCTAAGCCGAGGAGAAAGGAGGAACCACGCCACCCCACGCGAGAGCCAGAGACGACTTTGCCCGACGCAAGAGGCAAAAGAAGACCCTGGGGAACACTTCTGATCCTTAGCACTGCCACCGGCGGACAAGCGTAAGAGCAATTACGAATTAGTTGGCGTCAGCCGGGTACCCATGGTCTGCTGCTCTGCCAGAAACGGACAGCTGAAGAGCCGGCCAGCTCTCTTCACGGTCGCCTTGGTACGCCCCTGGTACCCTGCACCGACAGCGGCTGACAGAAGGAGAGCCGGCCGGTCCGACCGTGTCCCGGAAATGGGCGTCACGCTGTGACCTTGGCTCAGAGCCCCGGACCTGTTTCTAGCGGGCTGACTCCGGCGCCGCCCTTCGGTCAGGTCTCGGTCGGCGGGCTCCGGCCACCAACGGTGGGAACGGTCACTTGACAGGAGTCGCCGCAGTCCAGAAGCGGTTGGCCCAGCGAGGCACGGGAGGTGAGCTCACCACACGGTCCTTTATCGATTGGAAAGGCTCTTGTCGTTTCCGGCTATATCAGCTCACGGAGAACGAGCTTTATCATTTTACGGATGTGTCTTCTTCCAAAAAGGACAGCCTCTGAATCGATTAAAGGGGGTGTCCCATCTTTGGGACATATTTCAAAAGCATGCTTTGTGAATATGTACACTGTGAACATACCCGTCATCGTCAGAACAAAACAATGGAATCAATTTAGATTATTTTCTAGCCCAAAATTACGCTGTCAACGCTTTGTAACCTCATTGCACTTCTTCCCTGCAGCACGACCACCGTCGTTATAACAAACACCATGCGCACCTCTATTGGTGCAGATAAAAGAACGTTTGTGATTGGTCCAATGTGCAAGGGCCTGGTAAAAGGAAGCACATTGGTCAAAGTTTTGAACCAGTGAGGAGTCACGGGAATCATGTGATACTACCATTCCCAAAATCAAGGTGCGCCTCGAAAAAAAAACACGGTAAGCCCCAAAGAGGAGAAAACCAGTCATAGTAGACGTTTGGTTAAATTCACGGGATAATAACATTATGTTCACGTATATTTTGTCTAAACAGTGTTTTCAAGCTTTCGTAGCATGTATTACGCAAACCTTCTGACACATTAGTATGTTGCAAACATTACAGGAGACACACTTTGAAAAAGCAAGGGAAACAAACTGGATTACTTTCATCGGGCGAGCAGGGATTCAAATGAGATTTCTCCCCGAGGGTCGGCTGCTTTACATAGAAATTCAGGGCTATTCAGGTGGATTTCGAGAAAATTGCCTGTCTGAACAAATAATACGCCGTCTGGTGTTACAATAAGTGAAAATTACAAAAGGTGGGATACTCCCTTTATCAGCACAACAGAATTTTTAAGTCCACCACTCTCTAAAAAAACGCGTTCAAACCCGACGTTGCTTAAAACAAAACAGTGAGGCCTCTCATCTGCCCCGTCAAAGGTATGGAAAGTTTTCACCCATAGCTCAGATGCAGTGCACTTCGTTCATGAGCGGCAGATGCAGCGAGCTCTGCAAACATCGGGCCATAAGTCTGGGGATGTGACCTGTGACCCTCAGGTTCGGTCAGCTACACTGAGGCACGCGTCCGCAGGCGGTTGGCGGTGGGCGGGCCGACTGCGGCTGGGAGCGGCGCCAGTCGAGGCCACAGTGCCGGCGGGCCGCTCGGTCGGCTGGCCGCTCACGAGCGGGGCTCGGGGCGCGCTGCGATCTGGGTTTGTGGGCGGCGGCCCGGTTTGGCGGGCTGCGCCTCGGGCGGTCGGGCGCGGCGTCCGGCCGTGAGAGGCGCGCAGCGGGCCGCGACGGACCAGCGCGCGCGCCGGAACCCTACCCTCCAGCGAGCCGGTGTAGACGGAGCTGGTGTCGAAGGCAACCGGCCCCGAGCTGCTCTCGAACACGACGTCCGGCGCGAAGCGGCCCGGTCCGGCCGGAGGCGGAGACCGGAACTCCCTGCGGGTCACAGGTCACGAGGTCAGACGAGGGTCAGGACTCTGCTCACGGAGCCGCGGCCCCGACAGCCGGCATGAGGAAGTGGTGTGTGTGTGAGTGTGAATGTGCATGCACAAACCCTTTTGCCCCGTCAAAAGGTGTGAAAGACCTTGACGGCCGAAGGTTTTGAAGACCTTTGACAAAGGTCTATGCAAACCTGTGTGCTGTGAAAGTCGCATGGAAAGCACTAAGAGCGCCTTGCGTGAGAGATGGACTGCTTCAGAGAAGATTTGAGCCATGAGCACAATATTCATTGGCTTATGATGGGGAAGAAATATGTTAATGAATTACATCCATCCCGTATAGAGCTGCTTGCTCCTTATGCATTCGGGCACAAAGATTACCCTTGCCGTTGAATCACAGACACCGAAGTCGTTTTGGTTATCCAAAAAGCCGACGGAAACAGTGTCATATGCAATAACTGGAGCACTTCCACATGAAAAATTGCTTTCGTAAAATGCTGCAAAATTCCCCGATACTTTGAAAAAGTGCCTGTTCGGCTACTATATCGAATCTTAACTCCAACTCAGCCGATCCGTGGTATTGATGGCCGGCCTGGGGCCTGCGCTAACGGTAAAACTTCAAAGAAGAGACTGTAATTGACTTCAGGGAATTCATGCCATCTGTTGACGCATGGGACGGACAGGGCCAGACAGTGGGCCACATATGCTTCGGAGCGGTAACGATCCCGCCCGAAGAATTACAGCATTCCTCAACGGAGCGTCCGACCTCATTTGCCAGCGGAAGCGGACTACGCAAACGAGCCGACGTCTGCGGACGAGCCCAGCTGTGCATTCAAGGTGATCGCACATGCACACACACGCGGCTTCATTCAAGCACACCGCAGCACGAGCGTGCACCCATGCGCCTGGGGTGTGACGGTGGGCGAGTCGAATGGGTCGACAGTCGGCACGCTACGCGCCGATCCGTCCTCGGCCGACTCGGCGCCGGACTCGGCGTCCAGTGGCTGTCAAACTAGCGGTCGGTGGCTCGCAAATCGGCCGTGACACTAATTGGGCGTAGAACGCGGAGACGCGACTAACGCGGCACGCATATCGTGCGATCGCCGTTCCTCCGCCGGCGATTGCGCCCGCGGAATGCGACGCGTAGGTAAGCGTGCTGTCTGATTCCGCGGGACGCGCGGTCGTGCGCCGCATTCGGAATGTCCCAGACGGCACTGCGATGCCCGCTTGGCGGAAGTCGAGTCCAGCCAGCCGCGTTCCCAAGCGGGTCGTGTGCAACACCGGTCAACAATCCAACCTCCCCTCCCCCCCCCCCGCCGGCACACACACACACATCACCACCGCGGTCGGTCGGAGCGGTGATGTCTGTCGGTCGGCGCCGCATCGGAAGCGGTCGTCGACCGACCGCGTGGTCTCTTCGTGTGAAGGAATGCAGTCTCCAGGCCTGGAGGGTATGTTTCGTTGCAGAGCTCAAGTCTCCGTGGGGTTTTCGAGGTGATGCGTTGGACGATGTGAGCTGTTGCTAGCCAGTGATACACTGGTGCTATTACAACCCAGTTTCTGTCCAATTCCAGCTGGAGAACAGCGCAAAAAACGATGTGTTCAAAGCCGTCTTTTTCGAAAAGGCACCGCCTGTCGACACGAACGTTTATACGTCCCGGTTTCGGAGAACTCTGAGCACCCAACATCACGTCAGGCTGCTCCAACAAGACTAATGGTTCTTTCAACTTCCCTGACATTTTGGACGTTCTTTTTTAGAAACTGATCCACAAGACGTACCGTTACATCGCACAGAGGACTGTATGAAGGCGAGCCTGAAGTTCGGATTATCGTGCGGAATGTAGTATGACGGTAATGTGGAGGATCGTCACTCGCCATAGCTTAAGGTTCATTACCGCGTGTGAATATGTCATAAGAGGGAGATTGCAATCTGAGATATTTAATTATCCAGTCAATCCTGCCGAGCCGTAGCGGAAGGATTGTCGATTGCCTGCCGACCGTGAAGCGGATTTTCATTCCGGCATTCGTAAGGCAGGCAAGCGGCCGACCTCCACTGAACTTGCCGCATGCCTGCCAGTAATATTAAATATATTTTCCAAACATTTTGTTAAAGAGCTTCGTCACTTGATTAATGGACACATTGTCTGGCAGGTAAAAGTAAACAAGTTGGCTTTTGTGCTAGGATTTTTTGTGCTTTATGCTTTGTGCACAGAAAAATATTGGGTTTTTCCAGATATGCCTTCATAACCTATATGCATGAGGCATCGGGATTCAACCATATTGGGGCTTACCTCTCATCATACTTCGCATCATTGTTTTGACTGTTGTTCACTTCGAATGGACAACAGCCAGCGTTGTCCATCTAAAATTAATGTTGTCATATAATCGTAATTTAGGATCGGGATCAGTGTTCAAGCATATAAATGCCATACATATACACTATTGCAGCTCTTTTACCTGCCGAGCCAACGACACCACAGCGGTGTGTTTTGAGTACTATGATACTGAGCACTCGGTGCCACTTGTCTACCATGTGGCCCATGTTAAAGGGGATATAATATCACTTTCAGCGTTTAAGGTGTTGTTAAATCAGACGAATGCGATTTTATCAGTAATATCATTTTCCTCGAAATACTTCTGCAAGGCTCGGAATATCGGTTGACAGTGGCCGCTCCTGCGGAAGAAATCTCATTTGACTCCCTGCTCACTGCTATGAAAGTAAGACATTACATATACCTCGCTTTCCCAAACGTGTGCGTTCCGTAATGTTTGCGACAAGCTACATGTCAACATGTTTGTGTAATGAATGCTATAAATCCCTGAAACATTCTGGACAAAATGCATGCGATCATGAAGCTTTTATCTCACGAATTCATTGGGATGCTATGATATGGCTTAAATTTATCCCATATCTCTCCAATATGGCGTTAACCACATTGGCTCTTTTCAAGGCGGACTTTGACTTTGGAAATGGAAGTTTTACATGGTCCACAGTGACGCACTGGTTCAAACTTCAACCAGTGCACGTCTTCGCAACAGGCCCTTGTCGCACTTTGACCAATCACAAGCGCTCTCTTATTCGCACTATTAGAGGTGCCACGGGTGGTTGTCATAACAACGGCGATCGCGAGTGCAAGGAAGAAGCGTGGTGATGTTACAAAGCGCGGACAGCGTACTTTGGACTCGAAGATAATTAAAATTGATATCCCTACTACGTCTTGACGGTGCTGCAGTGGCAATACCCAGTGTCTTCATAAGACGTAACTGGTCCTGAGGTTCACTAGAGCATATTTTTGAAAAATGCTTCAGATGTGGAACACTGCCTTTAAGACCAAAACATTGCAGAATTTCTGCAGCGCAAGGGCGCGGAAGGTTGCCAAAAGATGCCACTGCACTTCGGAGATAAATGAACTTTCTTCGCCTTCAAGACACACTTATTGTTTTGCCTGTTAAATATTTTAAAGTTGAAGACTTCCCCTCATTAAACAATGCCAAAAAATAAGCATTTTAAAATGGATGCGCCGTGAGAGATTTCAAGCCATGAGATGTACGATCAAAATTAAAGCAGCTGTGTACGTGTGCCCAAGCATATGGCGTGTGCTGTATGCGGTTGTTATGCACCCAGTTGTTACAGCTGTATGCAGACCGCGGCCCGTACAGCAACGTCATGCGCTAACTAGTTTCCATGCCGACACACATGCCTACGTTATAACCGTGCAAGCTTGTAAATTATGCTTTGGGCTCCCAGTCCTTGATATTTCTGCGAAACCCCAACGCACTGTTCATAATTTCATCACCACCTCCACAAATCGTATTGACGCGCGATTGGTGGTTTGTGGTTTGAGAGCCACTGAACTCTCCCGAGTGGGCGCTGAACGAGCAGCGAGCCGCCCAATTTTGCTGGCCCGTCTCCGCCCGTTAGCCTTGTGGCCGCCAAGACACCTATAGTTTGGCTGTTTGGAGCGGGCAGGGCCGGTCTCTGTCCGCCGGCCTCACCGGGCATCAGACGATACAGTTGCGAAGCGCGACAAGGCGCTCCCACGGACGTCTCCCTGATGTCGCCTCGGGCGGAACGACGTCCCGCTGATTTTTTGGGCGCGACGCTGGCTCGCCGCGCCATGTGGTGGAATGACACAGCCGGTGGGTGTACCTGGCCTTCATTCTCTTCGCCAAGGTCGCAGAACTGCGCTGAAAACGCCGTTTGGGATGCCGATACGACCGGCGGGGGAGACGCCGACGCCGACCCGACCGCCGACGCCGGTCGGCTCCGCCACCGCCGCGGCCGCGGAGCCGACCACCGGCGCCGCAGCCGACGTTCAGCCGGCCACCGCTGACGTCATCGGCTGTGGTCAGCTGACTGCCATGGTCAGCGCCACCCGCAGCCGACCGCGCCAAGTCCGCCGCCGAGTGAAGCCTGCTGGGAAAGCCGACGGAAAACCGTTGGGCCGCGCGGAGAAATGAGCCAGCGCGGTGACCTGTTTTCATATCCCGGCCGACACGCCGTCCTGACCCACTGCCGCGCGACACTGAATGGGGTGGCAGCGGCCGCCGCCGACGGACGGGGCCGGGCCGGCAGGTCGTGTATGGGGAGACGGGACGACCCGCCTCGGCCGCACCCGTGCCGTTTTCGCAATCGGCCGCATCCACAAACAAGACCTCGAACTTGTGATGCAACAAAGCGGGCAGCCACGCGTCCTCGCAGGGCTCTCGACGGCTCCGGCACGTGGCGTACATTGATCAGTGTCGCGCTGTGGGCTGAGACATGCACTGGCGCGCAATCACTGCCCGGTTTGCCGCCGCGGTAACGGACCAACGACCGCCAGCTGTTGAACGCGACGTGGGCGGGTCTGAGTCACAGGCACTGCTGGCCGGCCGGCCGGTGGCGCGGCCCGTGCCGGTACAGCGCGAAGCCGCAGCGCAGCTGTGACCTTGCCTGACCTCCGGTGGCGGCCCGCGGGTTCCCGTGTGACCCGTGTCGCCGCGCTGCCGCCAGCTGGCGTCGAATCGGGGGAGGGGCGGCGCAGTAGCGGTTGTGAAACCGCGGCTGAATCGGGGCCGAGCGGGAGGCCGCCTCATGACTGCCCGATTGTGTGAGAGGCGGCTCGTCCGCGTGCGCGGCCGGGCCTTCGTGCAAGTGTGTCAATACGAGGCCCGCTATGCTGATGGCGCGGCGCGCGGGCCGACGCCCCACGCCTCAACTGCGCGCCCGGCCCGCCGTAGCCATCGGATCTGGGACATCGGATCCTGGGAAGGCTAGCTTCGAACACTGCGCTTGAAAAAGCGTGGCGACAAACGTGGCGGAAACGAAGCCTAGCAGGATGAAAGCTGTGCTTTTGGACTGCCTTGTAGGAGGGGGCAAGGCTCCGCCGGTCCCCATTACATCCGGTTGCGGCCGCGGCTGCGGGGGGCGAGTCTCGGCAGCGGACCGCGGCTGCGGATCTGGCACGTTATCCTGTCATCTGCCGGCCGTTACTGTGATGTCAGGCGCATGACAGCGGACCCGGCCGGCGGCGGACGGGCCGCCGGCCGGATACCATGAACCATGTACCGGTGACGCGCGCTTCTCGGACAGTGTGGCCGTCTGCAGCCCCTGGTCTCGCCGCCGGCCGGGCCCGGGTCCTCTCGCTCTTCGCCCCCGGTCCTGACGCGCGTGTGGGCGGCACGCCTGGCGAGCTGGTAACGGTGACGCGACCGTCCTGTCGCGCCGAGATACGAGGATTCCTCACCGCGTGGGCCGGACTCAGACTCGTCCTGCGCGCCAGATCCATCAAAAATTCCGCTGCGCGCGGGCCAGATTCCTCCCGTGCGCCCAGCTCCGCTGAGAACTCTGCGTCTCGTAGGTCGTGCTCGTGGCGTTCGAGGCCTACGCACCTTCGGCCGCGCGCTCGAAGACGGTGACAGGTGACCTCACGGCTGCAGCTGGGTTCGGGCCGAGGTCGGGCCGAGCCGGTGAGCGCGTGACGCGGCGAAGGCGGTGCAGTGATGCGATGTCACGCGCGTCACGTGAGGGTGACAGCCGCCGCCGCTGGCGCTTACAGGACAGGTCAAAGGGAAGTCAGAACCGAAATGAAAGAGGATAAAAGACGGAGAATTTTGGCAAGGACTGGCACTTTTGGCAAGCAGGCTAGAATGGGCCCAGATCAAATGACAAAGAGTGAAAAGAACCATGAGCCAACGGGAATTCAATTCGGGGTGGGGAAATATTAACAAAAAACAATTAGTTATGGGTCAAAAGTAGAATGGACAAACGTCTGGTGTCCACATGCTTTGCTTTGCAAAGGGATAGCGCCATTGGTGCCGATTACAGCTCTTTTGGAATTGCGGGCTAAAGCGTACTGAAAATAAAGTAGTGCTCACCAACATCATTGCGTTCTGCGACACTGCTTTCGCACAGTCGCAGCGGCAGCTCACCAATGTTGCAAAGGCAGCCCACTGTGGTTGCGTTCAACTCGTAACAAAAACTAAAACTTTTACGTTAATCTAAGCATATTTCACTTCGTCAAAAACACCCACGATCGTGGCGGTGGCTAACGCAAACTGCAGTTTCCATCGTCGCATGTCTTGAGCCAATGCAGAAGCGGTTTCCTTAAAAACAGAACACTTTCAACTGTTTTTCGCTTTAAGATTGTACTTTTCTTTGAGAAACTAGCCACAGTTTTTTAGAAATCACATTTGCGAATGGTGAGTGTCCCGAAAGGGCGGGAGGGGAGGGGGGGGGGAACTCAGTTCATTCTCGCTCAAGCTGTCGTGACATGTTTCTCAATCCTCAGGTCTTGCCCTGCTAGTTTTCCCCCAAGCCCCCACATTACTGCATTCTGGGGTAGCGATGTTGTGACGTCATTACGGAACTAAGTCATATAGCACCAATGCTATGGCGGCGTGACAACGCTGTTCTTTGCAAGGCTTGTTTAACCACTAATATGCCCATAAGCAGACTTTTTCGACCTAGCACATTCAATGAAGCATTTGCAGCAGGGAAATAACGTTGGTTTGCAACAGAACCACAAAATTATTGCTGAATTGCGCTACCAGCCTGCCCCCGACAAACGAATGGCGTTTACCCATTCACCAGTGGTTTATCCCGAAGAACTCTAACCGGAAGTGCTTAGAAACAGTCTGTGTAAGAGAGTTCGACATGCAACAACAGCAACAACATAGGATAGAAATGAGATACTGCGGGCCAGACGGGTTCGCGGCACCTTGGGACGCGCATTGAGAAGTTGGAATGCACATCCTGTAGCCATAGGGGGAGCGTTGTTAGGGTGGATGCAGGGTTGGCCTTCCCGTATTGGGGAAGTGTGTGGTGATCCCCGGGTGCTTAAATACAACGCGTTCCATTTCAGTTCCAGACGGCAGTTTTCCTGCAAAATGGGCTGATTTCAGGTAAGTTTTGCAATTTCTGCCAGTCGAGGCCCATATATCAGCTCCGAAATAGTCTAATAGGGATATTTTAGAGTGGTGGCGGTATTATTCTCTGCGCACCATTTTTACCTGACCCATCCAACATTATGCATCTGTAAGTTAACCAACACTTAGGAAGATCATGGGGCAGCAACAGCGAAATCCTTAGCCCCTGCCCTCCTGACATTACCTCATTTTCACATTTCACTCCATATAGGTACTGCAGTGCAAAAATGTATGCATGATCACTGCCCATTAATTAATTTAATGATAACATAACATAAATATTCATGCGCGTTAGCCTGAAACGAATATGGCTTCGGTGCCGTAAGTAGAAAAAGGTGCTTAGTAGGATTTATTTTACAATCAGATCCTTGCATTGATTTGTCTTTAGAAGACTTAAACTGAAAAACATTATATCTATTCACATAGCATTAAAGTTAAGGTGAAGAATGGAGCTGGCCATCCAGTTGAGTAGCGAAATCACTGTTTTTAATCATGCAACTAGTATCTACCAACCTTTTCGTAGTATCAACCAAACACCATACTGTGGGTTATCAGAGTTTAGTCCCATGGTGACGTCACGTCTACGTTGCCTTCTTTAGTAACCTTGGCTTTCCTATAGGGGTTAAGTTTTATCAATGCGAGCCCCACAAACATGTCCCCTTTTCGCAAGTTCTACAGCCGTCACCGATGTCGAAGGGTTGAAACACTGTGTCATGGAATGTCACCAATGTGGTACCCGAGGTGTATGCAAATGTCACTGTCATCGATGCACTGCCCATAAATCCTGACACACAACCACACCCACACCACAATTACACCCTCACCCACACCCGCTCGAGCACGCACACACACACACCACACACACAACACACACACACACACACACACACACACACACACACACACACACACACACACAACACACACACACACACACACACACACACACACACACACACACATACACACACACACACACACATAACACACACACACACACGCACACACACCCGCTCACACCCGCACACACATACACACACGCACACACACGCACACACACAACACATACACACACATACACACGCACACACACGCACACACACGCACGCTCGCCACTATAATGGTTGACAGGGATAAAGGTCGCTGTTAAAGGGAAGAGGCCAAGTTTCAACAGCTCGAAAGAAATAAAAGATTTAGCGCGATGCGCAGAAGTCAAAATGGTTAAGTCGTGAAAAGACAACTGGTCAAAAGAGGCGCAGCTGGAGAATGCTAGAAAAAGTCTGTGAGACAATGCACCAGAAATGAACGTCCTTTCGGTGGGGAGCCTTTCAAAATTGTGCCAACGTCGATGAAAGTTGGATGACTGCTGCCGCACTTGCAACGCCTCAGTCGTGAAGAATGGTGTATTGGTCCAACAATAGGGAACTGAAGAAGATAACCCTGATCAAGGGTTCACGTGTTTCACCTCCGTCGGGCCCAAGATGACCCACGGCGTTTGTTTAAGAAACTTGCTTTAACCAAGAGGAAAACGCCATCGAATAGCTCAATAAAGCTGCGCCACGATGGAATTCTGGAAGACTGGTGCAGGTGACCCTGCATGGGCCGTAGCAGACTACTTAGTCAAGTACGTTATTGGTACGTCTTTTTCATTCAAACAGCCATGTGCTCTGCGACAGGGAAGGGAGGAAAAGGTGTTATATGTGCCGCAGCCTGCTTGAGCACACTCCTAATGGCAATTGTAAAATCAAGTCATCCGATCGGTGGCATGTCGAATCAGGTCATGAGAACCAAGTGCATCTATTGTGGTACGCATAACCCAGCCTGCTATTTTATGAACCAAGCGCGGTGCGATAAAAAATAATACACAATACATAGCTGTTGTGAAACTGCGTTACATACCAGGAGATATGATATGTGATGTCTCAACTTAGGTCACAAAAGAAAATATTGTTGTTTAATGATTCCTACATTAGGCTTATTTGAAGTGACCTCATTGAGCTATGGCTTCTTTCCACATGATGAATTTGGGCAGCAATATGATGTACAGAGGCCTGCGCTCTCTCCTTGTGAATTTGGCCCCTAGACCAGCGCTGGATTGTTCCCTGTTGACATGGATTGCTTATGGGGTCCTCTCCCCCAGCCCCGTCTGTCATTTTGACTCTTGTCCCCAATGAGTCCCACTTCCGACCTTTGTTCGGTTACCACTGCCTCGGATCTGATCATTTTCCATCTGGCTGTTTGTATGGACGAGGCGCGCCCCCCCCCCCCCCCTCGCGCGAGCTTCCAGTGCGGCCGGCGGCCGGCGAGCCAGGCGCCGGCGGCCGTCACCGGTCGGCCCTGAACTGCGGGCGGCGAGCGGTGCCGGCACGGGGGCGGCGGCGGCCGCCGCGGCGGCCGCGGCGGCGCCGCGGCGGCGGTGGCGGCGGTCCGGCCCGGCGGCCTAACTAACTCTTCGCCAGCGAGACGGGCAAGGCCAGAACCGACGCCGGCTGACCGAGGGCGACGGAGCCGACGGCCGGTCGCGCTGGTGAGGGGGACGGTCGTCCATTGGTGAGACCCATGAGACAGCCCGCCTCCACCGTGCTGCTCATCACTCCTGACATTCCGTTCGTAACTGCCGACAGCGGGGTGGGGGTGGGGGATATGGATGACCGTCTTTGTCTGCCCAGACCCTCGGCTGTCGCTGCATTGTTGTCCATTGTCCGCGTGACTGCAGACCGGCGCGCTGGGAGAGCGGGCAGACTGTGCCGAGCCGTCAGGTCATGGCTAGCGGCCGGCTGGACGGCGGCCCATCCCTGGTCCGTCCCTCGCCTGTCCCTGGTCCGTCCATGATCCGCTCATGTCCTGGCACGCCGGCCACCGGGCCGGGGGCAGCCCAGTCCGGCGCAGCCTGCACCAGGCGCGAGGCTCGCTCTGCTCCCAACTCCGGAGATGCGGCAACGGATGCACCGGCTGAAACCGACAGAGCGTGTCCTGGCTGGCGGGAAGCGGGATCAGTGGACGAGGCCGATAACGGGTAGTTTCTCTGGCTGTTCGGGTTTGGTGATCGCGATGTGATGCACGTGACGCAACGCCAAGCCGGTGACTCCAAGTGGTGACTCCGAGTGTGTTAGGCGAAAACAACGCGCATGCTGCATCCGACGTATGAGGAAAATCAGCTTGGATCTCGCTTCAAGTTATCGTCAATCCGACACGAATATCAGTTGTTAGACCGACTGGAATGGTATAAAAAAGGAGTCAACGAGACGGAAAAATACGGCCAGCGGGAATGTTGGCCCGACGGGTGTTACAGTTACGGTTGCCTTTATACATACCAGTCAGTTTAACTAGAGATACTCGTTTCGATAAAGGTGTGTAGCCGAAATATCAGTACATCTATCTCTCCATAGTTCTGTTTTTTTTCTATGAGAAATGAAGTAATTCATACTGCCCTACCTATATGCATAATGTTCCTCGTAAATGCACTTAACAATTTATGTGCTTCGGTGACATTTTCACCTGAGGAGATGTTACTTTAAAGCCTTCAATTTTTGGCAACGTCGTTAGATGGCGTCGTGGCAATGGTGTTAGGTTAGCTTCAGACCCTGGTCACAGCGACTTCATTCCAAGGCGACTTTGACAGTCGATGCAAAATTATTATTCCAAGTTAATGATAACTTAAAACGAGATCCAAGCTGGTTTTCCTCATACGTTGGACACAAGTAAGTGCCGTTATTTTCGGTCGCTAACTGCTATCAACACTTCCACGGGTGACCGATGATGATGGTCATCTGGGTCATAGTGTGCCGCCGACTGCTTTGCTCAAATGGTGTGTTCGTACGAGAAATTGATCAAGCCATTTACTTCCAAAGCAGCTACCCCAGGGAAATACCGATATACACTTACTCTGGAGCAAATGACCTTTGGTTTCACCCATTTCACGGCTACTGACATTCGTTTCGAGAGAGGAATGTGCCGAAATATCAATAATACCTAAGGTATTCAGTGCATTTGCAAGAACATTGTTAACATAGGTAAGGCAGTGGTAATAGCCCTTTTCCTTGGAGAAAACCAGAGAATGGACATATAGATAGGCTGATGTTCTGGAAACATGGTTTTATTAAAACAATAGTAGAAGGCTCAGTGCATTTTCGGGGAATGAAGTTTAGTTATATTTACATCATAACTATACAATGCAAACCTCTGATTCTTCTGCGAGGAGTAACACCATCAATACTGCCTAATTTCCAATGCACTTACAACCTGGCTATTATGCCATACCATACTCCGCGCAGTTTCAAAGCGCAACTGGTCTTATACGATATGATGCTGTTTTAGAGGCCGTTAGTGGGTCTGCGAGGCCTCAGTTGTCAAATCATTCGAAAAGTGAATAAATTAAACAAGTGACGATAAGTATGTCGAGGCTTCGACCGGTTCAGCCAGTTTCTGTGACCGTACTGCTGACACAATAGACACCGCATGTCGCGTCGGGAGGTTTGCCGCCTGCCAGCTCCATCCTATCTCCCCCCCCCCCCATGTTTGCGGGCGGTATGCCCAAATTGCAGCGAAACGGGGCGGTACAGGCGTCCAACCGGTATTGATCTTCTTCTGTTGCCAATAGTCACTACCCCTCCACCGCGTGTAACAAACCAATGTACGGCCGGCGACCACGTAAAAAAGTTCAACTGCTACAGGAATACCAATTCAGATCACAGCACCGCGCTTTCTTTGTTTGTCGATAGTGTCTGACGTGCATGACAGAACGGCCGCTCACCCCCCGCACTAAACGACCCGTAAATCGATTGACTCCCCAGCGCCCGCCACCTGCGGCGGTGTGGGGTCAGACGGCTAACACTGCGTCAGGGCCGGCTCTTCGGGCGCTCCGGGGCCGACCACGGGGCTGACCGACCGCCGCCCGTACGGTACAGGGGTGACGCGGTCGGCCGCCGGGTCAGACCAGCGTGGGGACGAGCCGCGCGGCGGGCCATGGCCCCGGAACTGGCGCGCACCGCCGCCGGGACGCGGCCGGCGCCGCGGCGGCGCCCGGGCCGACAACCGTTGTCACGGCATGGAGGATCGCCAGAGCATGCCGCCCATTCACGGCTCATTGTTTGACGGAACGGGAGCAAGCGTGCGTCACCGGAGCGGAGCCGGCCAGCTGCATGACCAGGGGCCGGCGGCGGGGGGGGGGCAAAATACCCCGCACGAGCAGGGCCACCCTGCCCATGTTCAACCAGTGCAGACTGCATTCATCCAAACGGCAATCAATTCAGATACCCGTGCGCCTAACAGCGCGCACGATACTTCATCACCTCGAGAAGAAACGGGCTATCAACAGCGAAGGGCAAAACGCGAGCAGCCGACGACAAAGACGAGCCGGCAATGTCGGCGGGCTGAACGCGCGGGGCAGCGCCCGTGCCTTTGTCCCTGCCCTGACAGCGTTTCGCGTGGCTGGAAGGGGCCGCGGGTGGGCGCGGGGACGCGCGCCGGGCTTGCCGGCTCGCGATCGGCTTCCAATGCGCGCCGGAAGCGCGGCCGCCCTTGGCCCATCACACGCGGAGGAGAGACAGAGGACCAGCTGACGGCCGTCTCGCGCCAGCCCCGGCCGAGGCGGCCGCCAACAGTGGAGCTAGCAGGGCGCTGTGCGCCGCCTTATTCGGGGAGGCCGTTGATTGTTTGTCGCCTGCGCGGCCAATCACCTGCCGTCAGATCGGCCACCTGCTCCCTCCCCTGCGCGCGCGTGCGTGTGTGTGTTTGTGTACTTTGTGTGTGGTGGGCGTGGTGGGTGGTGGGGAGGGCTTTGAGGCGACTGCTCGCAGCGTCTGGTCATGTCAGAGGAGACTGCCAGCGCCGTCTCTGTTCGGCCGAGGCCCGGGCCGCCCGTGAAAAGGTTGCCACAGACTTCCGGCCTCGCGCCGCTCAGTCGGCGCCACGGCATTGACCTGGACACGGCCTGCACATTGCACAATGGGCGGCAGACGCGCGAGCTCGGCTGACCGAGTCGTGCGTGGGTTGACCCGTGTGGTGGGGCCAGAGCAGAGGAGCCAGGTCGCGGCCAGAGCAGAGGAGCCAGATCAGCGGACAGAGCAGAGGAGCCAGATCAGCGGACAGAGCAGAGGAGCCAGATCAGCGGATAGAGCAGAGGAGCCAAGATCAGCGGACAGAGCAGAGGGGCCAGGTCAGCGGACAGAGCAGAGGGGCCAGGTCAGTGGCCAGAGCAGAGGAGCCAGGCTAGCGATCAGGGCAGAGGATCCAGGTCAGTGGCCAGAGCAGAGGAGCCAGGTCAGTGACCAGAGTAGAGGAGCCAGGCTAATGACCAGAGCAGAGGAGCCAGGTCAGCGGCCAGAGCAGAGGAGCCAGGCTAGCGACCAGAGCAGAGGAGCCAGGTCAGCGGACAGAGCAGATGTCTTGCCATCCGCGCGCGTGGTACCCGAAGATGATGCCGCGTGGCGGCGCGCACGCCCCCACATGAGTCACGTCACGGGCTCCCCTGATATGGACTGTTATCCAGTCCATATATCGCGCCCTGGATATGCAGTCAGAGTCGGATGTGGACCTATTTGCTTTGAAAGTGACGAGCCTACACGCAACGCGCACACAACCTCAGAGTGAGCACGTGCGGGGCTTCGGTAATGTTCGACAGCTACGCTTTGTAAATGGATTTCACTCATGTGCTTTTCATTCTAGAGAACACATTTCGCAGGTGCACGCATACAGGAACTGCGCTCCAGCGGTTGGCTAATTGGCTGTCTCTAACTGGTAAGGGGTCATCCATAGTTTACGAAACGGTGGAGGGGAGGGCTCGTGACAGGTGCTAAGCCAGTAGCTAGGGTTACCTAAAGTTAAAATAGCTACATGGAATATATAAATCATGGAAAAATGCGTTAGGTAATGTATTGGATGCTCCTTCGCACCGGGCTAGCCAGTCCGGGCGCATGCCCGAACAAGCTGGGCAGGGCGGCCTGCCTCCCGCAGGTGGGCGGTGGCAGGGCGGACGGCTGCGGCAGGCAGGCCGGGTCTCTGACCTGTCGCTGGCGTGGAACCGCAGCTGCACGTGCCGGCGGGGGTCGGGCCTGACGGCGGACGCGCCGATGCTCCTGCTGCAGAGCCACGGCGTCATACCGCAACGGCTCGTAGTGGCGGACAAAGTCGTTTAAAATGGTTGCCTGCAAAAGCGGTGTGTCATCAGCACGTTTTCCAGAACTTCGCGAGCAGAGGCCGTCCGCGGATCACAGGCGAACATCGGGGGCTTAAGTCTAAGCGTTTTCCTCAAGCAAAGGCATGCCACGAGCAACGCGCGGCGGCCAGCCTTGTTGGAGGGCGGGTGGGGGCACGATAAGACGCGGAGAAGGGCAATCCCACGCAATCAGGACCCTTAAAGCTACGTTGCCAATGCCTGAGGCTGTCATGCTGCTGGAAGAAAGTCCAACTGAAAGGAGCACTGCTTCATTGTTCACGTACACGCATGAAGACACGCATAGACGACTACACGCCGCTAAGTATACGTTGCAGCACACAAACAGCCTTTAAGTATGGTCGCCACGTGATCCGAACTATGAGCGGGAGGGCCACGGACGCCGCCGAGCGGAGTCGCTATTGTGCAAACTCGGCCTGTGTTGTTCGGCTCAAGGTGTATGTGGCCGCATAACTCCGCTCCATGGCGCGGGACATGACGGCAGCTGACGCATGCTGACAGGCGCGGGCCGAGCGCACGCGTGTGCGGACTGACCTGGCCTGGAGCAGGCTGCCCGGCGGGGAGCGGGGCGCGCCGCCGCCGCAGCGGCGGCGCTCTCCACCCTCGCCCCATTCGGTCCGGCTCCTCGGGCCATGCCGTGAGCCGGCAGCTCACTAAACACCGATAATACAAAGACTCGGCCCGGGCACGCCCGGCCGCAGCCTGCCGAGCAGATGCAGCGATGCGGCTTTGTGTTGCGCTGTCTGACTCATGGTCCGGTCCGGCCTCGGCCGTCCGGTTCTGGCATGGGCCGAGGGATGGCTCGGCTGTCGGCGATGCCGGCGGAAGAACAGCCGGGCAGCCGCGACCGAGGCGCGGCGAGCCGGCCGGGGACCCCACGAAAGCCGTCCTCGCATAGCCGTCCTCTCGGACCCGTTCTCACACGGTGTCCTCTCAGCGCCGGGCCCCCTCCGATCGCCCGGACGTCCCCTGAGACGTGCCAGCCGGCCGTTCCTCCCAGCCGGCGCGGGGCGGAGGCGCCGGGCCTGGGAGAGTCGGCCGGCGGGTGGCGCGGCGCAGGGCCGACCGTCGGCCAGGTGGTCGGCCGGCGGGTCATCGTCCCGGCTCTTACCTCGCACGACGGTGGCGGCGGCGCACAGCAGCAGCAGGCTCCAGCGCGGCAGCATGTCCGAGCACGAGTGACGCGCGCCGCGGCCGCGGCCAGCATCGCAGTGCTGCCCACGCAGGCGCACACGCGCTCCCGCTCGCCCTCACTGGCCGGCCGCTGCGCGTGGCGCTCCTTCGCGGCCGCCGGCTCACCCGTCTTTGTGGCCCCGCCGCGCCGCCGCCGCCGCCGCCGCCGCCGCCGCCGAGGTCAGCTGACGCCGGAGAACGGGCCGTGACGTCACGGCGACGGCATGACGTCACGTCCCAGGTGGGCGGCTGGATGCGGTCGGCACGCACTGACCGCGCCGAAATTGAAAGTGTCCGGCGTGCTGTCGCATTACGGCTCAGCCGGGTTGAGTTGGCCGTCCCTTGATGCATTTAGAGGCGCGTCGATCGTAAGGCCATTTTGCCCCCTATTTTTGGGAAGGGTCTTATTGTATTTTGTTCCGTTTTATCGAAAGGTTGCCACGGTATTGTCGTTTTGTTATTCCTTGATATGTCCAATGCTGAGGTAGTTGCGTTTAAGTAGGAATTGAGTCATCAGAAACGTTCAACGTTCGTATGATTTTGTTTAAAACGAAAAGTGGTATTCCGGAGAACAGCACCACAGCCTTACGAAATGCAAAACAGTATACAAATGGCAACTTCTGCACTTTTTGTTTCGACTCAGCTGTGCTATGCAGGACGTCATGGCCAAACACATTGCCGCCATACTGTTGGATGACATAAGTGCAAGAAATCATCGTGACTGCAGTGCAAGATGCGACCCCCTGGCAACAAAAACCTGGATCGATGTAGACAGAGCATTGACGGACATTGTCCTGACGTTTAAAATGTGATTACAGTTGGTCACTGGGCTGTTTGTTCGCGGCTTTTTGAGCTTTTGAAAACCTGGCTTTATCACATCTTTTACTCAGCCAGTAGTCGGC
>NW_023597054.1:26245218-26317629 GCF_011947565.3 Pollicipes pollicipes
AACGGCGACTCGTTCCACTCGAACGACGAGCTGCGGGACAGCAAGAGCGGGACGTCACTGCGGTCGCGTGTCAGGCGGCAGCCTTGTGGTCGGACATGGAAAGCGAGGGACGATATCTGCTCGCCTCAACCGCGCTGGGGGAGAGATCAAACCGCTGATCTCCAAGCAGTGTTGCTAGGCTGCGGTTCAGGTACGGCGATGTGGAACGACGGCTTGCTGCCAGGTGTGATGGCGCATGCGATGTTTCAGTTCCCAGACAAAGCGGATAAATTGCTCGGCATGGTAACAGGGATTTCGCAGCAAAGGTCGAAATTGGCAGGGGCATGCGGTGTTGAGGTGAATAATCAAGGCATGGCGGTGTGAAGGTGAACAACGAAGTGAATATGTGTGATGGAACATTGGCAGGGGCATAGCGGTGTTGAGGTGAATAATTAAAGCATGGCGGTGTGAAGGTGAACAATGAAATGAATATGTGTGACACTGCATCTCCTCGGCAGCGAGGACTGACGCGTCCAATGTGCAGGTTGCATTGCGTAGTTCAGTACTTGAAGATGATGGGAGTTATGTCCATTAGCTCAGACCAAAATGAATCGATTGAATACGGAGAACGCTATACAATATGCAAATTGTTGCAGAGGTGGACATTCTGATGTCCTTTTACGGTGCACGCACGAATTTCAACGATTGCGATCATGTGCTTATTTGTAATACCGGGACAGCTCACCGCATTAGAGTTCAGCCACCCGTTTTCTAGGTCAACATGGACCAAGCGCTGTATAAATGCGCACATGCAACGTGCGACAATATGAAGGCGACGAGCTTACTTTCATACAGATCGTTGCATTGTCCTTTCCGTTTGACTGGTCCTGGTCTTACGCTGGTGACAATCGTTTTGTTAAGGCTTGCCGGGTGAATTTTGAATTGATTTTTCCATTTGAAATTTTTCAGTGAAGTACATCGAGGCTCATCATATTTCATGTGGACCCATAACCTAGTTGTGTACTTGTACCTTTTTCCCGCTCAAAAAGAATTGGATGCTGTTCTTAACGCAGCCCCGGGAATTTCGAAGAATCAGAGATATTCCTACGGAAAAATTGAAAATGTCTTACAGTTTTTAAAACAATTCATGTAGCATACCTCCATGAAAACTGCTGATATCAAGCAGTGTTTCCCAAAAGCAAACGCGCACAGCCTTACGACACGGCCATTCATTAAAGCCACACCCCTTATATTTGACTATCACGATGAGACACCGTCAAATAAAGTGTGTGGCAATATTGTATCTTCGTACAGAGAATCTGATGCGCCATTGTCCTGTCTACAACAACCAGCATAGCGTATGAAATTTTCCCCGTTTGCAATCCTGTCCCTCCCATACATTGCAAGAAAGTCAAGAAGTCACAACAGCTGTTCCCCGCGCCCGTACGGTGGCGGCGCGACCCGCTGTCCTTGGTCGACCACATCACAAGCCGCGCGCAGATTTTCCCCATCACCCTAACCCGACCGGTTCGCCGGCGACGGTTCTTTGCGGCGGCGGTGAGCTAACAATGCTATCACCGCGAGCAGATCGTCAGCCATGCCCAAACACGGTGCGAGGGATTTCTTCTGCCCTCGCCTGCCCTCCCCACTCCAGGCTGAGCGCCGCCGGGGCTGGTGGCCGGCCCTCAACTCCACTGAGTCACCCGCACGCTGCCGGCTGTGGCCGTGCAGCAGCTCGGGCTCGGCGCACTCGAGCCTCGCGCTCCGCCGCGCGCCGCCGTGGTCAGCGGGCGCCGCGGTCGATGCGTCGGCCGACCGCGGCGCCCGGCTTCACTCACCGGCACGGCTGGTCGGCGCCGGGGCGCTTGCAGCACAGCTCGCAGGACCTGGTAGCGTTGCCGCCGTCGACCGGATCACATTGGCATGACTCCAGCCCGTACGCCAGGCAGATCGAACCCGAACACTCCTGCCGGTGTCGGCGCGTGACGTCACACAATGCACTCTGCCAGGCTCCGGCGGCACGCGGACGCCTGGCTTGACCTTGGACACTGTGCGTTTTTGTGAATCGCTAATGCATTCGCTGCAGTCTGCAAATTTGTACAAGTGGTGAGGCAATGTACGTGCTTGTAAGTAGCTGTAAGCGGATAATGCGTTTAAGCTTATGACTGTTCAGAGAATGAACACCCGTGCATGACTGTTCAGATATTTTGAAACGCTGTGCGCCATTACGTGTGGTACAGCCTCATGAAAAGCCCAAACTACAGCCCAGAGTGTAAACCCATACAATAGACATTGCGTGCAGCGCGCTTCACGAAAAGTAGCTTGCGTTAACACTTTGTTAATTGGGTTAGATCACGATCAACAAATAGGTGGAACGCATTTACATTACTGCAGCATTTTGCTCACACACGTTTTGAGTGGCTAAACCTCGGAAAATTCATCCAAAGCTTTCAGTCAAAGATTTTTTGAAAGCACGTACCGAAACCGTTAACGCTATCAGAATCTGGTGTTTAGCCCTACAGCATTCGGACCTGATATTGTAGAGCTCTGATAGAAAGTACTCAGCCTGATAACCTTCTGATTCCCATCAACACCCAGCATGCAAACCAGCTGAACACTCCAGTATAGGTACAAATCCAGCTCAGGAACCCAGCGCCCAGCTCAACACCTCAGGAAAACAATGCCAGTTGAGCAACTCAGCGTCAAGCCCGCCCCCAGCACCAGTGTCAAGCCAGCTCAGCACCAGTGCCAAGCGCATCTGAGCACCAGTGCCCAGCCAGCTCAGCACCAGTGCCCAGCCAGCTCAGCACCAGCGGGCAGCCGCCTCAGCGGCCGCCGACCGGGCGCGACGCACGAGCGCGCACTGACCCCCTGATAGCAGACGTTGTACTCGTTGCAGACAGTGCGGTCGGGCTTGCGGATGGAGGGCGGACAGTGTGGCGAGCGGCCGTTACAGCGGCTGGTGGCGCGGCAGCCGTTGTCGTTGCGGCACTGCTGCCCGTACCCGAGCTCGCAGGTGGAGTTGCAGCACGGGCCCTGCCGGTCACGGGGTCGAGCGTGAGCGGGGTGCGGACTAGGACACGACTGATGCCGTGGCAGCACGGGCCCTGCCGGTCACGGGGTCGAGCGTGAGCGGGGTGCGGACTAGGACACGGACTGATGCCGTGGAGCACGGGCCCTGCGGTCACGGGCCGGGCGTGAGCGGGGTGCGGACTAGGACACGGACTGATGCCGTGGAGCACGGGCCCTGCCGGTCACGGGCCGGGCGTGAGCGGGTGCGGACTAGCACGGACTGATGCCGTGGAGCACGGGCCCTGCCGGTCACGGGCCGGCGTGAGCGGGGTGCGGACCAGGACACGGCTGATGCCGTGGAGCACGGGCCCTGCCGGTCACGGGGCCGGGCGTGAGCGGGGTGCGGACTAGGACACGGACTGATGCCGTGGAGCACGGGCCCTGCCGCACACGGTCACGGGGCCGGGCGTCAGCGGGATGCGGACCAGGACACGGGCTGATCCCGTACAGACTGGGCCCGGCGGTGCGCTATATGCAAAGCATGTGTTGGGTCAACGCTCTGGACAAACATGACGGAGTAAGGTGTGTATCTAGTGTCTGAGTGGAGTGAGATCGGCATTGCATGAAGAAACGTCGCCTGCTTGGAAAGAATGTAACATTAAAACGACGTGAAGCGGCTTTCACTTGGCGCAATTTAAAGCACGCATACCAACACCAGCACAAACGAAACGACCAGCTGTAGCTGAATCGCTCGGCTCGGTTACGTTGTCTACGACAGGATGGTCTCACCGCACGCGGGGCATTCACCCGACCTCGGCCCCTCGCTTGATAGCGCTTCCGGTGCCCCTGACCTAATCGCTGAACAGGCCTTCGAGCCCTATCTGGGCAGCTTAAGCAGACGTTTTTCAGGTACCGTCACTACCTCGTTAGATGCTTTCAGCTTTACAGTTTTACGAGTCAAGTAGAGTCAGCCCGATGTAAGCACCCAGCAATCCAGTTCGCAGATCATGGGAGCGGCTATTGATGCCTGCTCTCCTTACCGCAGAAGCAACACGCGAGAAAACAGGCCTAAGACGGCTGCAATCAAGTTATATGTTATGCATGACTGAACCGCCATCCGCTATCACGCGCTCTGACCTGGCTGGGGCTGCATTGCGCACCGGCCGCAGCCGGCACGGCGGCTGGCCCGGGGGCGGCGCGGCGCGCATCGGGTTACAGCAGGCCTCGATGCAGTCCTCCTCCCAGCCGCAGTCGCACTCCTCGCCATCCTCCACCACGCCGTTTCCGCAGATGGCTGCCTGCGGCTCTGGGGGCGGCGTCGGCGGCTCAGTGCGGTGCCGTCAGCTGATGAACGGGTCATGCCAGGGTCATTCGACACTCGGCGTGGGCAGAAAAACTGCCCGTTCTTCTTCCATTCTCAATCTGGCGCAATGAGCGCAAAACGATGCAGCGTCGCCACACATCTCCAGTTTTGGCTTCGTTGCCATTATGTAACACTTCGAGACAGGAGCAGAATGAGAAAACTGAGTTATGCTGCATGGGCAGTTGAAGAGGTCAGACAGGCTCGGGTCGGACGACATTCATGAACTGGAACTGGATGGATGGGCTGGGTGGGACCGGCTCAGGTGCACCAGTCGCGCGGGGCAATGTCGGACCAGATCTGGTCGGATCGCATCGGGTTGAATCGGATCAAACTGGATCGACCTGGGTCGGGTCGGGTCGGGTCGTTGGTTGGGTTGGGTTGGGTTGGGTTGGGTTGGGTTGGGTTGGGTTGGGTCGGGTCGGGTCGGGTCGGGTCGGGTCGGGTCGGGTCGGGTCGGGTCGGGTCGGGTCGGGTTGGATTGGGTCGAATCAGGTAGTGTCGGGTCGGGTTGCATCGGGCTGGGTCGGGTCAAGTCAGGTCAGGTCAGATCAGATCGGGTCGGGTCGGGTCGGGTCGGGTTGGGTCAGGCTTCAGGCATCGCCTTACCGACAAAGCAGCCTTTTTTGGAGCGCGCCTTCACGCGCAGCACAGGCTCAATGGACCGCAGGCTGCACGGCGAAAAACGGTCGTTGTTCCTCTTGTCGCCCGACGTGGCTCGCGCGAACATGATGTAGTTGCCGTTCTCTCCGCCAGGGGTACACTCCTTGTTCTTGTCGGGATCATGCTGCGCGGCAAGAATGGAGGGGCGTGCGATTTGACTGTCCATACCGATGTTAGCGATGTTCTATCGCATGCATGACTTACAGTTCCGCGTGGGTTCGACGCATTCGACTATGACTGATTGATTTCATCAAACAAGGTTACGCCGCCGTTTGAGACGTGGCGTGATCTCGGCATTACAGACGCCGTGAGTCACCATGACGCAATCACTGTTGGACGTTAATCACAAAGCACCAAACAGGGCCGATAACATGTGCAAAAACCTCTGCCAGAGGGAGTGCCCCCCCCCCTCCCCGCGCCGCACGTGCAAGGCTGCGCAGTCTCACCTGAGAGCCGAAGTTGTGTCCCACTTCATGGGCAAAGGTCACGTGGCTCACGGCTGGAGGCACCCGTTTGCCGTAATTTAGTATGCTGATGATGCCTGAGTTCAGACTCTTCTTGCTGCCTCGGTAATGCTGGCAATGGGCAAAACATAGTTACGCGTGCATCCAAGCGATTGAAAAGTCACTGCAGGTATGTGCCGGCACAAATAGCATGTTGATAAGTGGTCGGGTTACTAATTGCTGCATCAGTGAATGAATGCTGCACGTTGTCGTTAGCGTTTGTTGCCGCACAATGTTTAGGCTGTGGTTGAATCACAAAAATACCGGACATTGTTTGCTTCTTGAAACAAACGCAAGACGACAGATACGGATACCTTGTGCATATCAAGCGCTGCCAAAGCGTGTTCAAGGACTCGACAACGCCGGACATTGTATAACGTGCTGCAAAAATAGGCGCCCCACAGTGACTGCAGAGAAAGACGGCGTTGATTGGCAGAGGCGCAGCCAAGGGGAGGTCAGGTCAGGTCAATACCTCGTCTGACCCCGAAGGACATTTTACTTTGGAAAAATATTCAGCTTAACGGGTTCAGTGACAGAGTTCATGAGCACTTGGGATACTGATCTCGAGTTTGACCTTGTTTGACCTGATTTGACCTGAAGATCACGCCCTGAAGGCACAAACATTTCACATAAATTAACTCACACACAGGTGTATCCGCCCTGCTGCATTTGGTGTATCTAGCCCTCTTAGTTTGTTTATACCTCAGGCAGCTATGCGGACCAGACGCCTCCCTCATTCAAACGCATCGTATTCAACCAGCTACCCAGGCGCTTGGCAAATAAAAACAAAAAGATGAGTGAATAGGAGGTTTAGTAAAGGCACTGTCACTCTTCACCTAAAAATGCATGAGTGGTATATTTAATAGAATTACGTTTGTTGTGATCCATTCACTTCCCGAACGAGCACCGATTTGTGGAGCCTAGCCTTCGTCTGGCACAGGACACGTCACCAGGTGTAGAGTAATCGAAGAAAGTTTATAAGTCTATATGGTGCGTACTCGGGCTTGGCCGGGTGACTTACCCCATTTTTTTCGCAGACTCCTCCCGCCTGGTTCAGGTCCCCGGTCCAAGCCAGACCTAACGTGCCACCCTCGAAGTCGCGGTACGTAAACATGTACGCTAGACAAAACGAGTCGTAGTTTTCCTCTGAAAATGAAAAACATGTCCAGGTTACTTGTGCCATTTGCTTTGTCCGAAACAGACCAAACACCATTTGTCGGTACAGTAAGGCAGCTGGATCAATAATACATATGTTCCTAGACCCACACGCATTGACATATTTCTGTCTTCCGAAATACAGTAATGTAGGGGCCGCATCCCCGCGCATGACTTCAATGTACGTTACGTATTCATCATGTACCTGGTGGAGTCGCAAGTGGCGTAATTCACTACGTACTAAGACACGTGCGGCTCAAGGACGGCAATAATATCGGTGCAATTGCAATGCTAATAATGGCGTAAAACACAAAAAGAAACACTGCTGCTGGACTGCGCAGCGCTTAAGCTGATACCCGCCATCAGCGTGACTGATTCGTCGGACCAGAACACCGCTTGCAACAGCTGCAACCTTTCAGTACATCCCTTCAGGGTCATCGCAAACACGCCACCGTGCCCCGCGCCCCCAGAAGTCCAGCTGCCGCCAGGTCCGCTGACGCTGACGCCTCACCTGAGAACAGCTCCAGGTACTTCTCCACCCGTAGTTGCCGGGGAACCGGTAGCCGACGTCGTTGACAGCTGTGGGCTTGTGCACTCGGATCCGCTTTATCATGAACCCGATGTTGTCCTGTATGCCATCCTGGTCGAAGTCTGTGGGCACAGGGCAGACATGTGAATAAGCGCTAAACAGCCCGCATCGGTTTAGCCTGTCTACGTTCCGGATACAGCTACGATACATTTGGTGACCAAATGCAAACGAGCGGCAAGCGATCGTACGATGCTATCATGTAGCTTCCAATTGCTGGTTTGCATGTGCAGGACTGGCGCCGTTCCAACGCCCAATGTCAAGGTCGCGCCCCAGGAAAAACGCCGAACCACTTAATGGTTTACAAAAGCCGACCGTTGTTAATGCATGGTAGCTGGTTACACTAAAAAGGCATTTCGGCTTGTTCCTCGGAGTACGGTGACGTTTAATCAGACAACACTTAGCCCTCAATAATGATTAAAGTTTATCCAGGCGCGTTAGATCATCGCGGACTGGGATGGAGTTCAAAACCCTCTCAACGTCAACTATTCCTGTGGCCGCCATAGCGTGAATGTTAAACTTCCACAAGCAGGGGCAATGACACCCGTACAATCCCTAATTCTGCAGTCTGTGCCCTATTTTGGCTGGTACACGGACCAGGGTTGTCTGTAAACCTTTTGGGTGCAGCGTATTTTGTACTCATCGAGGGTGACGTTGGAATTCTTTTCGACAGTTCAAAAAAAATTACAATTCCTTTTTGCCCTGTTATTACCAACACATTTTAACACGCCTAGAATAACACCAATTTTGACCGGTGAGCTATCTAACGCCCCCAAACCTCATCGCGGAACTAAAGGACGCGCTCTGTGGCCCGCTGTCCGAGAGCCCCTGCGCCCCACTTCGCGAGCGCGCCCTGTGGCCCCGCTGTCGCGAGCGCGCCCTGTGGCCCCGCTGTCGCGAGTGCGCCCCGTGGCCCCAATGTGGCGAGCGCGTTCCTGCTGAACACCGTCAGCGAGCCTTACCGACTGTCTTGTAAATCTCGTTAGCCTGCTGCACGTGGCGAATCATGGCGTCGATGCAGGCCTCTTCACTGCCGAACTGCTCGTAGAACAGGTGGTCGGCCTGCAGGTACATGGTGCACGTCGTCTTCTTGTTGTTGATTACGGCGCGCCGCCGTCGCGAGCCACTCCTCGTCCCGTTTGCGGTGTTCCCCGCGGTCACGGGTGCCGCCAAGTTCTCGTACAGCTGCGCGTGTCCCAGCCACTCGTCAACGTCGCCGTCCGGTGACGTCCGAGTGACGTCACCGGCGGCCTTGTTGCGCTCGGCGAGGCGCTGCGACGCGCAGCCGCCGGCTGGCTGGCGCGGGTGGGTGACGTCAGAGAGGCGGTAGATGAGCGAGTGGAAGTCCTGCGCTTGCTGGAAGTATCGGCTTGAGGGTTCGATGTAAAAGTGCTCGGAGGCGGTCACCACGCTGCCGTCGAACAGGCCGTCGGAGCCGATGACGCCCTGCACCACGGCGTCCTCGTCGTCTGGAACGGACAGACTACGTCAGGCGGCGGCCGCGGAAAACGCCGCGGTGCTGCGCTGGTGCCAAATGAGCCATGTCTGCCCGCCATCCCGGGCCTGACCCCAGGACCGCTCCTGGGGCCGAAGAAGCCGTCGTTCTTGGAGTCTCTTGAAGCTGCAGTGCACTAGTGGAGTGGTTTGCTTGACCTCAGAATGGACAGAGCGGAAGAAAGAGCATGTCGGCGCGCAAGGAATGTCCATTGTTTAACATGCATGCAGAATGGACGTCATGACCTACTGCTTGACGGCTACCAAATAGAAACGACGTCCAACAACTAGTCTGCTGGGACGTGTGAGTCAGGCTTACCCCAACACCCTCACTTCGGGTACCATCCACGCGACGGCATGGGGGAAGCTGGTGTCATTGCTGCTACCGCACGCATAAAAATCCTTCTCTTCAAACAGCAGGCGTGATGCGAAGCATAGAATCATAGCATTCATTCGAATGCCATCAAACTGGCACGTCCATGCAGCCGGACTACACAAAAACGCGTCACTAATATGTATCACATGTTAAAACGGTCCGGCTGACCGCACGCAAGGTGTTCCGTAGTTCAATGCCCGAAACAGCGTGGCCACAATCGGGGTGTTCGTGCGCCAGTTCCTCGCAGCATTCCGACGAGAATCCCTTCTGCTTACTCGGTTTTGGTGTCAGTCTTTGGCGGGGAAATCATCATTCTGCGACGCCATCCGTGGCTGAGGCACGCACGAAGGTCAACGTCAATGATAGCAACCGCTCAGAGCGCCTTTTTGCAGGCGTGGTATGTCTCCTCGGGCACGCTATCAAGAAAGCTACCGGTCTCTGCCATGATGTAGAGAATGTTATTACGGCCTCGAGATAATGATCAGTTGGTGCCGACCAGAACGTGCCATCTGGCGGTGATTTGGTTCCGTTTTTCCTCCCGGCCCCCTGACGCGCCCACTTGGGGTGATTATCGCCTGGCGTCGTATCAGACACGTGACACCGGGTCAGGCGGGGTCAGAAGTCAGCCCGTGACCGACAAATGTGGGACGGACACGATCACCCGTCCCTAAGCCGAGGAGAAAGGAGGAACCACCCACCCCACGCGAGAGCCAGAGACGACTTTGCCCGACGCAAGAGGCAAAAGAAGACCCTGGGGAACACTTCTGATCCTTAGCACTGCCACCGGCGGACAGCGTAAGAGCAATACGAATTAGTTGGCGTCAGCCGGGTACCCATGGTCTGCTGCTCTGCCAGAAACGGACAGCTGAAGAGCCGGCCAGCTCTCTTCACGTCGCCTTGGTACGCCCCTGGTACCCTGCACCGACAGCGGCTGACAGAAGGAGAGCCGGCCGGTCCGACCGTGTCCCGGAAATGGGCGTCACGCTGTGACCTTGGCTCAGAGCCCCGGACCTGTTTCTAGCGGGCTGACTCCGGCGCCGCCCTTCGGTCAGGTCTCGGTCGGCGGGCTCCGGCCACCAACGGTGGGAACGGTCACTTGCCAGGAGTCGCCGCAGTCCAGAAGCGGTTGGCCCGGAGGCACGGGAGGTGAGCTCACCACACGGTCCTTTATCGATTGGAAAGGCTCTTGTCGTTTCCGGCTATATCAGCTCACGGAGAACGAGCTTTATCATTTTACGGATGTGTCTTCTTCCAAAAAGGACAGCCTCTGAATCGATTAAAGGGGTGTCCCATCTTTGGGACATATTTCAAAAGCATGCTTTGTGAATATGTACACTGTGAACATACCCGTCATCGTCAGAACAAACAAGGGATCAATTTAGATTATTTTCTAGCCCAAAATTACGCTGTCAACGCTTTGTAACCTCATTGCACTTCTTCCCTGCAGCACGACCACCGTCGTTATAACAAACACCATGCGCACCTCTATTGGTGCAGATAAAAGAACGTTTGTGATTGGTCCAATGTGCAAGGGCCTGGTATAAAGGAGCACATTGGTCAAAGTTTGAACCAGTGAGTCACGGGAATCATGTGATACTACCATTCCCAAAATCAAGGTGCGCCTCGAAAAAAACACGGTAAGCCCCAAAGAGGAGAAACCAGTCATAGTAAGACGTTTGGTTAAATTCACGGGATAATAACATTATGTTCACGTATATTTTTGTCTAAACAGTGTTTCAAGCTTTCGTAGCATGTATTACGCAAACCTTCTGACACATTAGTTTGTTGCAAACATTACAGGAGACACACTTTGAAAAAGCAAGGGAAACAAACTGGATTACTTTCATCGGGCGAGCAGGGATTCAAATGAGATTTCTCCCCGAGGGTCGGCTGCTTTACATAGAAATTCAGGGCTATTCAGGTGGATTTCGAGAAAATTGCCTGTCTGAACAAATAATACGCGTCTGGTGTTACAATAAGTCAAAATTACAAAAAGGTGGGATACTCCCTTTAATCAGCACAACAGAATTTTAAGTCCACCTCTCTCTAAAAAAACGCGTTCAAACCCGACGTTGCTTAAAAAAAACAGTGAGCTTCATCTGCCCCGTCAAAGGTATGGAAAGTTTCACCCATAGCTCAGATGCAGTGCACTTCGTTCATGAGCGGCAGATGCAGCGAGCTCTGCAAACATCGGCATAAGTCTGGGGATGTGACCTGTGACCCTCAGGTTCGGTCAGCTACACTGAGGCACGCGTCCGCAGGCGGTGGCGGTGGGCGGGCCGACTGCGGCTGGGAGCGGCGCCAGTCGAGGCCACAGTGCCGGCGGCCGCTCGGTCGGCTGGCGCTCACGAGCGGGGCTCGGGGCGCGCTGCGATCTGGGTTTGTGGGCGGCCCGGGTTGGCGGCTGCGCCTCGGGCGGTCGGCGCGGCGTCCGGCCGTGAGAGGCGCGCAGCGGGCCGCGACGGACCAGCGCGCGCGCCGGAACCTACCCTCCAGCGAGCCGGTGTAGACGGAGCTGGTGTCGAAGGCAACCGGCCCCGAGCTGCTCTCGAACACGACGTCCGGCGCGAAGACGGCCCGGTCCGGCCGGAGGCGGAGACGGAACTCCCTGCGGGTCACAGGTCACGAGGTCAGACGAGGGTCAGGACTCTGCTCACGGAGCCGCGGCCCCGACAGCCGGCATGAGGAAGTGGTGTGTGTGAGTGTGAATGTGCATGCACAAACCCTTTTGCCCCGTCAAAGGTGTGAAAGACCTTTGACGGCCGAAGGTTTTGAAGACCTTTGACAAAGGTCTATGCAAACCTGTGTGCTGTGAAAGTCGCATGGAAAGCATAAGAGCGCCTTGCGTGAGAGATGGACTGCTTCAGAGAAGATTTGAGCCATGAGCAAATATTCATTGGCTTATGATGGGGAAGAAATGTGTTAATGAATTACATCCATCCCGTATAGAGCTGCTTGCTCCTTATGCATTGGGCACAAAGATTACCCTTGCCGTTGAATCACAGACACCGAAGTCGTTTTGGTTATCCAAAAAGCCGACGGAAATGTGTCATATGCAATAACTGGAGCACTTCCACATGAAAAATTGCTTTCGTAAAATGCTGCAAAATTCCCCGATACTTTGAAAAAGTGCCTGTTCGGCTACTATATCGAATCTTAACTCCAACTCAGCCGATCCGTGGTATTGATGCCGGCCTGGGGCCTGCGCTAACGGTAAAACTTCAAAGAAGAGACTGTAATTGACTTCAGGGAATTCACCATCTGTTGACGCATGGGACGGACAGGGCCAGACAGTGGGCCACATATGCTTCGGAGCGGTAACGATCCCGCCCGAAGAATTACAGCATTCCTCAACGGAGCGTCCGACCTCATTTGCCAGCGGAAGCGGACTACGCAAACGAGCCGACGTCTGCGGACGAGCCCAGCTGTGCATTCAAGGTGATCGCACATGCACACACACGCGGCTTCATTCAGGCACACCGCAGCACGAGCGTGCACCCATGCGGCCTGGGGTGTGACGGTGGGCGAGTCGAATGGGTCGACAGTCGGCACGCTACGCGCCGATCCGTCTCGGCCGCCTCGGCGCCGGACTCGGCGTCCAGTGGCTGTCAAACTAGCGGTCGGTGGCTCGCAAATCGGCCGTGACACTAATTGGGCGTAGAACGCGGAGACGCGACTAACGCGGCACGCATATCGTGCGATCGCCGTTCCTCCGCCGGCGATTGCGCCGCGGAATGCGACGCGTAGGTAAGCGTGCTGTCTGATTCCGCGGGACGCGCGGTCGTGCGCCGCATTCGGAATGTCCCAGACGGCACTGCGATGCCCGCTTGGCGGAAGTCGAGTCCAGCCAGCCGCGTTCCCAAGCGGGTCGTGTGCAACACCGGTCAACAATCCAACCTCCCCTCCCCCCCCCCGCCGGCACACACACACATCACCACCGCGGTCGGTAGGAGCGGTGATGTCTGTCGGTCGGCGCCGCATCGGAAGCGGTCGTCGACCGACGGCGTGGTCTCTTCGTGTGAAGGAATGCAGTCTCCAGGCCTGGAGGGTATGTTTCGTTGCAGAGCTCAAGTCTCCGTGGGGTTTTCGAGGTGATGCGTTGGACGATGTGAGCTGTTGCTAGCCAGTGATACACTGGTGCTATTTCAACCCAGTTTCTGCCCAATTCCAGCTGGAGAACAGCGCAAAAAACGATGTGTTCAAAGCCGTCTTTTTCGAAAAGGCACCGTCTGTCGACACGAGCGTTTATACGTCCCGATTTCGGAGAACTCTGAGCACCCAACATCACGTCAGGCTGCTCCAACAAGACTAATGGTTCTTTCAACTTCCCTGACATTTTGGACGTTCTTTTTTAGAAACTGATCCACAAGACGTACCGTTACATCGCACAGAGGACGGTATGAAGGCGAGCCTGAAGTTCGGATTATCGTGCGGAATGTAGTATGACGGTAATGTGGAGGATCGTCACTCGCCATCAATTAAGGCCCATTATCGCGTGTGAATATGTCATAAGAGGGAGATTGCAATCTGAGATATTTAATTATCCAGTCAATCCTGCCGAGCCGTAGCGGAAGGATTGTCGATTGCCTGCCGACCGTGAAGCGGATTTTCATTCCGGCATTCGTAAGGCAGGCAAGCGGCCGACCTCCACTGAACTTGCCGCATGCCTGCCAGTAATATTAAATATATTTTCCAAACATTTTGTTAAAGAGCTTCGTCACTTGATTAATGGACACATTGTCTGGCAGGAAAAGTAAACAAGTTGGCTTTTGTGCTAGGATTTTTGTGCTTTGTGCTTTGTGCACAGAAAAATATTGGGTTTTTCCAGATATGCCTTCATAACCTATATGCATGAGGCATCGGGATTCAACCATATTGGGGCTTACCTCTCATCATACTTCGCATCATTGTTTTGACTGTTGTTCACTTCAGATGGACAACAGCCAGCGTTGTCCATCTAAAATTAATGTTGTCACATAATCGTAATTTAGGATCGGGATCAGTGTTCAAGCATATAAATGCCATACATATACACTATTGCGGCTCTTTTACCTGCCGAGCCAACGACACCACAGCGGTGTGTTTTGAGTACTGTGATACTGAGCACTCGGTGCCACTTGTCTACCATGTGGCCCATGTTAAAGGGGATATAATATCACTTTCAGCGTTTAAGGTGTTGTTAAATCAGACGAATGCGATTTTATCAGTAATATCATTTTCCTCGAAATACTTCTGCAAGGCTCGGAATATCGGTTGACAGTGGCCGCTCCTGCGGAAGAAATCTCATTTGACTCCCTGCTCACTGCTATGAAAGTAAGACATTACATATACCTCGCTTTCCCAAACGTGCCCGTTCCGTAATGTTTGCGACAAGCTACATGTCAACATGTTTGTGTAATGAATGCTATAAATCCCTGAAACATTCTGGACAAAAATGCATGCGATCATGAAGCTTTTATCTCGCGAATTCATTGGGATGCTGTGATATGGCTTAAATTTATCCCACATCTCTCCAATATGGCCTTAACCACATTGGCTCTTTTCAAGGCGGACTTTGACTTTGGAAATGGAAGTTTCACATGGTCCACAGTGACGCACTGGTTCAAACTTCAACCAATGCGCGTCTTCGCAACAGGCCCTTGTCGCACTTTGACCAATCACAAGCGCTCTCTTATTCGCACTATTAGATGCCACGGTGGTTGTCATAACAACGGCGATCGCGAGCGCAAGGAAGAAGCGTGGTGATGTTACAAAGCGCTGACAGCGTACTTTGGACTCGAAGATAATTAAAATTGATATCCCTACTACGTCTTGACGGTGCTGCAGTGGCAATACCCAGTGTCTTCATAAGACGTAACTGGTCCTGAGGTTCACTAGAGCATATTTTTGAAAATGCTTCCGATGTGGAACACTGCCTTTAAGACCAAAACATTGCAGAATTTCTGCAGCGCAAGGCGCGGAAGGTTGCCAAAAAGATGCCACTGCACTTCGGAGATAATGAACTTTCTTCGCCTTCAAGACACACTTATTGTTTTGCCTGTTAAATATTTTAAAGTTGAAGACTTCCCCTCATTAAACAATGCCAAAAAATAAGCATTTTAAAATGGATGCGCCGTGAGAGATTTCAAGCCATGATATGTACGATCAAAATTAAAGCAGCTGTGTACGTGTGCCCAAGCATATGGCGTGTGCTGTATGCGGTTGTTATGCACCCAGTTGTTACAGCTGTATGCAGACCGCGGCCGTACAGCAACGTCATGCGCTAACTAGTTTCCATGCCGACACACATGCCACGTTATAACCGTGCAAGCTTGTAAATTATGCTTTGGGCTCCCAAGTCTTGATATTTCTGCGAAACCCCAACGCACTGTTCATAATTTCACCACCTCCACAAATCGTATTGACGCGCGATTGGTGGTTTGTGGTTTGAGAGCCACTGAACTCTCCCGAGTGGGCGCTGAACGAGCAGCGAGCCGCCCAATTTTGCTGGCCCGTCTCCGCCCGTTAGCCTTGTGGCCGCCAAGACACCTATAGTTTGGCTGTTTGGAGCGGGCAGGGCCGGTCTCTGTCCGCCGGCCTCACCGGCATCAGACGATACAGTTGCGAAGCGCGACAGGCGCTCCCACGGACGTCTCCCTGATGTCGCCTCGGGCGGAACGACGTCCCGCTGATTTTTTGGGCGCGACGCTGGCTCGCCGCGCCATGTGGTGGAATGACACAGCCGGTGGGTGTACCTGGCCTTCATTCTCTTCGCCAAGGTCGCAGAACTGCGCTGAAAACGCCGTTTGGGATGCCGATACGACCGGCGGGGGAGACGCCGACGCCGACCCGACCGCCGACGCCGGTCGGCTCCGCCACCGCCGCGGCCGCGGAGCCGACCACCGGCGCCGCAGCCGACGTTCAGCCGGCCACCGCTGACGTCATCGGCTGTGGTCAGCTGACTGCCATGGTCAGCGCCACCCGCAGCCGACCGCGCCAAGTCCGCCGCCGAGTGAAGCCTGCTGGGAAAGCCGACGGAAAACCGTTGGGCCGCGCGGAGAAATGAGCCAGCGCGGTGACCTGTTTCATATCCCGGCCGACACGCCGTCCTGACCCACTGCCGCGCGACACTGAATGGGGTGGCAGCGGCCGCCGCCGACGGACGGGGCCGGGCCGGCAGGTCGTGTATGGGGAGACGGGACGACCCGCCTCGGCCGCACCCGCGCCGTTTCGCAATCGGCCGCATCCACAAAACTAGACCTCGAACTTGTGATGCAACAAAGCGGGCAGCCACGCGTCCTCGCAGGGCTCTCGACGGCTCCGGCACGTGGCGTACATTGATCAGTGTCGCGCTGTGGGCTGAGACATGCACTGGCGCGCAATCACTGCCCGGTTTGCCGCCGCGGTAACGGACCAACGACCGCCAGCTGTTGAACGCGACGTGGGCGGGTCTGAGTCACAGGCACTGCTGGCCGGCCGGCCGGTGGCGCGGCCCGTGCCGGTACAGCGCGAAGCCGCAGCGCAGCTGTGACCTGGCCTGACCTCCGGTGGCGGCCCGCGGGTTCCCGTGTGACCCGTGTCGCCGCGCTGCCGCCAGCTGGCGTCGAATCGGGGGAGGGCGGCGCAGTAGCGGTTGTGAAACCGCGGCTGAATCGGGGCCGAGCGGGAGGCCGCCTCATGACTGCCCGATTGTGTGAGAGGCGGCTCGTCAGCGTGCGCGGCCGGGCCTTTCGTGCAAGTGTGTCATACGAGCCCGCTATGCTGATGGCGCGGCGCGGGCCGACGCCCCACGCCTCAACTGCGCGCCCGGCCCGCCGTAGCCATCGGATCTGGGACATCGGACCTGGGAAGGCTAGCTTCGAACACTGCGCTTGAAAAAGCGTGGCGACAAACGTGGCGGAAACGAAGCCTAGCAGGATGAAAGCTGTGCTTTTGGACTGCCTTGTAGGAGGGGGCAAGGCTCCGCCGGTCCCCATTACATCCGGTTGCGGCCGCGGCTGCGGGGGCGAGTCTCGGCAGCGGACCGCGGCTGCGGATCTGGCACGTTATCCTGTCATCTGCCGGCCGTTACTGTGATGTCAGGCGCATGGCAGCGGACCCGGCCGGCGGCGGCCGGGCCGCCGGCCGGATACCATGAACCATGTACCGGTGACGCGCGCTTCTCGGACAGTGTGGCCGTCTGCAGCTCCTGGTCTCGCCGCCGGCCGGGCCCGGGTCCTCTCGCTCTCGCCCCGGTCCTGACGCGCGTGTGGGCGGCACGCCTGGCGAGCTGGTAACGGTGACGCGACCGTCCTGCGCCCGAGATACGAGGATTCCTCACCGCGTGGGCCGGACTCAGACTCGTCCTGCGCGCCAGATCCATCAAAAATTCCGCTGCGCGCGGGCCAGATTCCTCCCGTGCGCCCAGCTCCGCTGAGAACTCTGCGTCTCGTAGGTCGTGCTCGTGGCGTTCGAGGCCTACGCACCTTCGGCCGCGCGCTCGAAGACGGTGACAGGTGACCTCACGGCTGCAGCTGGGTTCGGCCGAGGTCGGGCCGAGCCGGTGAGCGCGTGACGCGGCGAAGGCGGTGCAGTGATGCGATGTCACGCGCGTCACGTGAGGGTGACAGCCGCCGCCGCTGGCGCTTACAGGACAGGTCAAAGGAAGTCAGAACCGAAATGAAAGAGGATAAAAGACGGAGAATTTTGGCAAGGACTGGCAATTTGGCAACAGCTAGAATGGACCCAGATCAAATGACAAAGAGTGAAAAGAACCATGAGCCAACGGGAATTCAATTCGGGGTGGGGAAATATTAACAAAAAACAATTAGTTATGGGTCAAAAGTAGAATGGACAAACGTCTGGTGTCCACATGCTTTGCTTTGCAAAGGGATAGCGCCATTGGTGCCGATTACAGCTCTTTTGGAATTGCGGGCTAAAGCGTACTGAAAATAAAGTAGTGCTCACCCAACATCATTTGCGTTCTGCGACACTGCTTTCGCACAGTCGCAGCGGCAGCTCACCAATGTTGCAAAGGCAGCCCACTGTGGTTGCGTTCAACTCGTAACAAAAACTAAAACTTTTACGTTAATCTAAGCATATTTCACTTCGTCAAAAACACCCACGATCGTGGCGGTGGCTAACGCAAACTGCAGTTTCCATCGTCGCATGTCTTGAGCCAATGCAGAAGCGGTTCCTTAAAAACAGAACACTTTCACTGTTTTTCGCTTTTAAGATTGTACTTTTCTTTGAGAAACTAGCCACAGTTTTTTAGAAATCACTTTGCGAATGGTGAGTGTCCCGAAAGGGCGGGAGGGGAGGGGGGGGGGAACTCAGTTCATTCTCGCTCAAGCTGTCGTGACATGTTTCTCAATCCTCAGGTCTTGCCCTGCTAGTTTTCCCCCAAGCCCCCACATTACTGCATTCTGGGTAGCGATGTTGTGACGTCATTACGGAACTAAGTCATATAGCACCAATGCTATGGCGGCGTGACAACGCTGTTCTTTGCAGGCTTGTTTAACCACTAATATGCCCATAAGCAGACTTTTTCGACCTAGCACATTCAATGAAGCATTTGCAGCAGGGAAATAACGTTGGTTTGCAACAGAACCACAAAATTATTGCTGAATTGCGCTACCAGCCTGCCCCCGACAAACGAATGGCGTTACCCATTCACCAGTGGTTTATCCCGAAGAACTCTAACCGGAAGTGCTTAGAAACAGTCTGTGTAAGAGAGTTCGACATGCAACAACAGCAACAACATAGGATAGAAATGAGATACTGCGGGCCAGACGGGTTCGCGGCACCTTGGGACGCGCATTGAGAAGTTGGAATGCACATCCTGTAGCCATAGGGGAGCGTTGTTAGGGTGGATGCAGGGTTGGCCTTCCCGTATTGGGGAAGTGTGTGGTGATCCCCGGGTGCTTAAATACAACGCGTTCCATTTCAGTTCCAGACGCAGTTTTCCTGCAAAATGGGCTGATTTCTGGTAAGTTTTGCAATTTCTGCCAGTCGAGGCCCATATATCAGCTCCGAAATAGTCTAATAGGGATATTTTAGAGTGGTGGCGGTATTATTCTCTGCGCACCATTTTTACCTAACCCATCCAACATTATGCATCTGTAAGTTAACCAACACTTAGGAAGATCATGGGGCAGCAACAGCGAAATCCTTAGCCCCTGCCCTCCTGACATTACCTCATTTTCACATTTCACTCCATATAGGTACTGCAGTGCAAAAATGTATGCATGATCACTGCCCATTAATTAATTTAATGATAACATAACATAAATATTCATGCGCGTTAGCCTGAACGAATATGGCTTCGGTGCCGTAAGTAGAAAAAGTGCTTTAGTAGGATTTATTTTTACAATCAGATCCTTGCATTGATTTGTCTTTAGAAGACTTAAACTGAAAAACATTATATCTATTCACATAGCATTAAAGTTAAGGTGAAGAATGGGGCTGCCATCCAGTTGAGTAGCGAAATCACTGTTTTTAATCATGCAACTAGTATCTACCAACCTTTTCGTAGTATCAACCAAACACCATACTGTGGGTTATCAAAATTTAGTCCCATGGTGACGTCACGTCTACGTCGCCTTCTCTAGTAACCTTGGCTTTCCTACAGGGGTTAAGTTTTATCAATGCGAGCCCCACAAACATGCTCCCCTTTTCGCAAGTTCTACAGCCGTCACCGATGTCGAAGGGGTGAAACATTGTGTCATGGAATGTCACAAATGTGGTACCCGAGGTGTATGCAAATGTCACTGTCATCGATGCACTGCCCATAAATCCTGACACACAACCACACCCACCCACACACCACAATTACACACACCCTCACCCACACCCCTCGACACCACACACACAACACACACACACACCACACACACACACACACACACACACACACACACACACACACACACACAACACACACACACACCACACACACACACACCACACACACACACACACACACATACACACACACACACGCACACACACCCGCTCACACCCGCACCACATACACACACGCACACACACGCACACACACACACTACACACACATACACACCACACACACGCACACACACGCACGTTCGCCACTATAATGGTTGACAGGGATAAAGGTCGCTGTTAAAGGAAAGAGGCCAAGTTTCAACAGCTCGAAGAAATAAAAGATTTAGCGCGATGCGCAGAAGTCAAAATGGTTAAGTCGTGAAAAGACAACTGGTCAAAAGAGGCGCAGCTGGAGAATGCTAGAAAAAGTCTGTGAGACAAATGCACCAGAATGAACGTCTTTCGGTGGGGAGCCTTTCAAATTGTGCCAACGTCGATGAAAGTTGGATGACTGCTGCCGCACTTGCAACGCCTCAGTCGTGAAGAATGGTGTATTGGTCCAACAATAGAGAACTGAAGAAGATAACCCTGATCAAGGGTTCACGTGTTTCACCTCCGTCGGGCCCAAGATGACCCACGCTTTTGTTTAAGAAACTTGCTTTAACCAAGAGGAAAACGCCATCGAATAGCTCAATAAAGCTGCGCCACGATGGAATTCTGGAAGACTGGTGCAGGTGACCCTGCATGGGCCGTGGCAGACTACTTAGTCAAGTACGTTATTGGTACGTCTTTTTCATTCAAACAGCCATGTGCTCTGCGACAGGGAAGGGAGGAAAGGTGTTATATGTGCCGCAGCCTGCTTGAGCACACTCCTAATGGCAATTGTAAAATCAAGTCATCCGATCGGTGGCATGTCGAATCAGGTCATGAGAACCAAGTGCATCTATTGTGGTACGCATAACCCAGCCTGCTATTTCATGAACCAAGCGCGGTGCGATAAAAAATAATACACAATACATAGCTGTTGTGAAACTGCGTTACATACCAGGAGATATGATATGTGATGTCTCAACTTAGGTCACAAAAGAAAAAATTTTGTTTAATGATTCCTACATTAGGCTTATTTGAAGTGACCTCATTGAGCTATGGCTCTTTCCACATGATGAATTTGGCAGCAATATGATGTACAGAGGCCTGCGCTCTCTCCTTGTGAATTTGGCCCCTAGACCAGCCTGGATTGTTCCCTGTTGACATGGATTGCTTATGGGGTCCTCTCCCCCAGCCCGTCTGTCATTTTGACTCTTGTCCCCAATGAGTCCCACTTCCGACTTTGTTCGGTTCACTGCCTCGGATCTGATCATTTTCCATCTGGCTGTTTGTATGGACGAGGCGCCGCCCCCCCCCCCCCTCGCGCGAGCTTCCAGTGCGGCCGGCGGGCGAGCCAGGCGCCGGGCGGCCGTCACCGGTCGGCCCTGAACTGCGGCGGCGAGCGGTGCCGGCACGGGCGGCGGCGGCGGCCGCCGCGGCGGCCGCGGCGGCGGTGGCGGCGGTCCGGCCGGCGGCCTAACTAACTCTCGCCAGCGAGACGGGCAAGGCCAGAACCGACGCCGGCTGACCGAGAGCGACGGAGCCGACGCCGGTCGCGCTGGTGAGGGGACGGTCGTCCATTGGTGAGACCCATGAGACAGCCCGCCTCCACCGTGCTGCTCATCACTCCTGACATTCCGTTCGTAACTGCCGACAGCGGGGTGGGGGTGGGGGATATGGATGACCGTCTTTGTCTGCCCAGACCCTCGGCTGTCGCTGCATTGTTGTCCATTGGCCGCGTGACTGCAGACCGGCGCGCTGGGAGAGCGGGCAGACTGTGCCGAGCCGTCAGGTCATGGCTAGCGCCGGCTGGACGGCGGCCCATCCCTGGTCCGTCTCCTCGTCCCTGGTCCGTCCATGATCCGCTCATGTCCTGGCACGCCGGCCACCGGGCCGGGAGCAGCCCAGTCCGGCGCAGCCTGCACCAGGCGCGAGGCTCGCTCTGCTCCCAACTCCGGAGATGCGGCAGCGGATGCACCGGCTGAAGCCGACAGAGCGTGTCCTGGCTGGCGGGAAGCGGGATCAGTGGACGAGGCTGATAACGGGTAGTTTCTCCGGCTGTTCGGGTTTGGTGATCGCGATGTGATGCACGTGACGCAACGCCAAGCCGGTGACTCCAAGTGGTGACTCCGAGTGTGTTAGGCGAAAACAACGCGCATGCTGCATCCGACGTATGAGGAAAATCAGCTTGGATCTCGCTTCAGTTATCGTCAACCCGACACAATATCAGTTGTTAGACCGACTGGAATGGTATAAAAAAGGAGTCAACGAGGAAAAATTCAGCCAGCGGGAATGTTGGCCCGACGGGTGTAACAGTTACGGTTGCCTTTATACATACCAGTCAGTTTAACTAGAGATACTCGTTTCGATAAAGGTGTGTAGCCGAAATATCAGTATCTATCTCTCCATAGTTCTGTTTTTTCTATGAGAAATGAAGTAATTCATACTGCCCTACCTATATGCATAATGTTCCTCGTAAATGCACTTAACAATTTAATGTGCTTCGGTGACATTTTCAACATTCACTAGAGATGTTACTTTAAAGCCTTCAATTTTTTGGCAACGTCGTTAGATGGCGGTCCGGGGCAAATGGTGTTAGGTTAGCTCAGACCCTGGTCACAGCGACTTCATTCCAAGGCGACTTGAACAGTCGATGCAAAATTATTATTCAAGTGTAATGATAACGTAAAAAGAGATCCAAGCGTGGGTTTTCCTCATACGTTGGAAAACAAGTAAGTGTGCGTTCATTTTCGTCGCTAACTGCTATCAACACTTCCACGGGTGAGAACGCGATGATGATGGTCATCTGGGTCAATAGTGTGCCCCGACTGCTTGCCTCAAATGGGTGTTCGTACGAGAATTGATCAAGCCATTTAACTTCCAAAGCAGCTACCCCAGGGGAAATACCGAATACACTGTTGACTCTGGAGCAAATGACCTTTGGTTTGCCACCTCATGTTCACGGCTACTTCTGACATTCGTTGGTTCGAGAGCGGAATGTGCCGAAATATCAATAATACCTAAGGTTCAGTGCATTTGCAAGAAACATTGTTAAACATAGGTAAGGCAGTGGTAATATGGCCCTTTTCCTTGGATAAAAACCAAGAGATGGACATATGATAGGCTGATGTTCTGGAAACATGGTTTTATTAAACAATAGTAGAAGGCTCAGTGCATTTTCGGGGAATGAAGTTTAGAATTATAATTATATCATAAACTCATACAATGCAAACCTCTGATTCTTCTGCGAGGAGTAACACCGATCAATACTGCCTAATTTCCAATGCACTTCAACCTGGCTATTATGCCATACCATACTCGCGCAGTTTCAAAGCGCAACTGGTCTTATACGATATGATGCTGTTTTAGTAGAGGCCGTGTAGTGGGTCTGCGAGGCCTCAGTTGTCAAATCATTCGAAAAGTGAATAAATTAAACAAGTGACGATAAGTATGTCGAGGCTTCGACCGGTTTGCAGCAGTTTCGTGACCGTACTGCTGACACAATAGACACCGCATGTCGCGTCGGAGGGTTTGCCGCCTGCCAGCATCATCCTCTTCCCCCCCCCCCCATGTTTGCGGGCGGTAAGCCCAAATTGCAGCGAACGGGCGGTACAGGCGTCCACCTGGTATTGATCTTCTTCTGTTGCCAATAGTCACTCCCCTCACCGCGTGTACAAACCAATTTACGGCCGGCGACCCGCGTACAAAAAAAGTTCAACTGCTACAGGAATACCAATTCAGATCACAGCACAGCGCTTTCTTTGTTTTGTCGATCGTGTCTGACATGGCATGGCAGAACGGGCGCTCACCCCCCCGCACTAAACGACCCGTAAATCGATGACTGCCCCAGCGGCCGCCACCTGCGGTGGCGTGGTCAGACGGCTAACACTGCGTCGGGCCGGCTCTTCGGGGCGCTCCGGGGCCGACCCACGGGGCTGACCGACCGCCGCCCGTACGGTACAGGGGTGAGCGGGCGGCCGCCGGTCAGACCAGCGGGGGGACGAGCCGCCGCGGCGGGCCATGGCCACCGGAACTGGCGCGCACCGCCGCCGGGACGCGGCCGGCGCCGCGGCGGCGCCCGGCCGACCAACCGTTGCCACGGCATGGAGGATCGCCAGAGCATGCCGCCCATTCACGGCTCATTGTTTGACGGAACGGGAGCAGCGCGCGTCACCCGGAGCGGAGCCGGCCAGCTGCATGACCAGGGGCCGGCGGCGGAGGGGGCCAAAATCACGCCGCACGAGCAGGGCCACCCTGCCCATGTTCACCAGTGCAAGACTGCATTCATCCAAACGGCAATCAATTCAGATACCCGTGCGCCTAACAGCGCGCACGATACTTCATCACCTCGAGAAACGGGCTATCAACAGCGAAGGGCAAAAACGCGAGCAGCCGACGACAAAGACGAGCCGGCAATGTCGGCGGGCTGAACGCGCGGGGCAGCGCCCGTGCCTTTGTCCCTGCCCTGACAGCGTTCGCGTGGCTGGAAGGGGCCGCGGGTGGGCGGCGGGGACGCGCGCCGGGCTGCCGGCTCGCAATCGGCTTCAATGCGCGCCGGAAGCGCGGCCGCCCTTGGCCCATCACACGCGGAGGAGAGACAGAGGCCAGCTGACGGCCGTTTCGCGCCAGCCCCGGCCGAGGCGGCGCCAACAGTGGAGCTAGCTGGGCGCTGTGCGCCGCCTTATTCGGGGAGGCCGTTGATTGTTTGTCGCCTGCGCGGCCAATCACCTGCCGTCAGATCGGCCACCTGCTCCCTCCCCTGCGCGCGTGCGTGTGTGTGTTTGTGTACTTGTGTGTGGTGGGTGTGGTGGGTGGTTGGGAGGGCTTTGATGCGACTGCTCGCAGCGTCTGGTCATGTCAGAGGAGACTGCCAGCGCCGTCTCTGTTCGGCCGAGGCCCGGGCCGCCCGTGAAAAGGTTGCCACAGACTTCCGGCCTCGCGCCGCTCAGTCGGCGCCACGGCATTGACCTGGACACGGCCTGCACATTGCACAATGGGCGGCAGACGCGCGAGCTCGGCTGACCGAGTCGTGCGTGGGTTGACCCGTGTGGTGGGGCAGAGCAGAGGAGCCAGGTCGGCGACCAGAGCAGAGGAGCCAGATCAGCGGACAGAGCAGAGGAGCCAGATCAGCGGACAGAGCAGAGGAGCCAGATCAGCGGAAAGAGCAGAGGAGCCAGATCAGCGGACAGAGCAGAGGGGCCAGATCAGCGGACAGAGCAGAGGGGCCAGGTCAGTGGCCAGAGCAGAGGAGCCAGGCTAGCGATCAGGGCAGAGGATCCAGGTCAGTGGCCAGAGCAGAGGAGCCAGGTCAGTGACCAGAGTAGAGGAGCCAGGCTAATGACCAGAGCAGAGGAGCCAGGTCAGCGGCCAGAGCAGAGGAGCCAGGCTAGCGACCAGAGCAGAGGAGCCAGGTCAGCGGACAGAGCAGATGTCTTGCCATCCGCGCGCGTGGTACCCGAGATGATGCCGCGTGGCGGCGCGCACGCCCCACATGAGTCACGTCACGGGCTCCCCTGATATGGACTGTTATCCAGTCCATGTATCGCGCCCTGGATATGCAGTCAGAGTCGGATGTGGACCTATTTGCTTTGAAAGTGACGAGCCTACACGCAACGCGCACACAACTCAGAGTGAGCACGTGCGGGGCTTCAGGTAATGTTCGACAGCTACGCTTTGTAAATGGATTTCACTCATGTGCTTTTTCATTCTAGAGAACACATTTCGCAGGTGCACGCATACAGGAACTGCGCTCCAGCGGTTGGCTAATTGGCTGTCTCTAACTGGTAAGGGGTCATCCATAGTTTACGAAACGGTGGAGGGGAGGGCTCGTGACAGGTGCTAAGCCAGTAGCTAGGGTTACCTAAAGTTAAAATAGCTACATGGAATATAAATCATGGAAAAATGCGTTAGGTAATGTATGGATGCTCCTTCGCACCGGGCTAGCCAGTCCGGGCGCATGCCCGAACAAGCTGGGCAGGGGCGGCCTGCCTCCCGCAGGTGGGTGGTGGCAGGGGCGGACGGCTGCAGGCGGCCGGGTCTCTGACCTGTCGCTGGCGTGGAACCGCAGCTGCACGTGCCGGCGGGGGTCGGCCTGACGGCGGACGCGCCGATGCTCCTGCTGCAGAGCCACGGCGTCATACCGCAACGGCTCGTAGTGGCGGACAAAGTCGTTTAAAATGGTGCCTGCAAAAGCGGTGTGTCATCAGCACGTTTTCCAGAACTTCGCGAGCAGAGGCCGTCCACGGATCACAGGCGAACATCAGGGGGCTTAAGTCTAAGCGTTTTCCTCAAGCAAAGGCATGCCACGAGCAACGCGCGGCGGCCAGCCTTGTTTGGAGGGCGGGTGGGGCACGATAAGACGCGGAGAAGGGCAATCCCACGCAATCAGGACCCTTAAAGCTACGTTGCCAATGCCTGAGGCTGTCATGCTGCTGGAAGAAAGTCCAACTGAAAGGAGCCCTGCTTCATTGTTCACGTACACGCATGAAGACACGCATAGACGACTACACGCCGCTAAGTATACGTTGCAGCACACAAACAGCCTTTAAGTATGGTCGCCACGTGATCCGAACTATGAGCGGGAGGGCCACGGACGCCGCCGAGCGGAGTCGCTATTGTGCAACTCGGCCTGTGTTGTTCGGCTCAAGGTGTATGTGGCCGCATAACTCCGCTCCATGGCGCGGGACATGACGGCAGCTGACGCATGCTGACAGGCGCGGGCCGAGCGCACGCGTGTGCGGCCTGACCTGGCCTGGAGCAGGCTGCCCGGCGGGGAGCGGGGCGCCGCCCGCCGCAGCGGCGGCGCTCTCCACCCTCGCCCCATTCGGTCCGGCTCCTCGGGCCATGCCGTGAGCCGGCAGCTCACTAACACCGATAATACAAAGACTCGGCCCGGGCACGCCCGGCCGCAGCCTGCCGAGCAGATGCAGCGAATGCGGCTTTGTGTTGCGCTGTCTGACTCATGGTCCGGTCCGGCTCGGCCGTCCGGTTCTGGCATGGGCCGAGGGATGGCTCGGCTGTCGGCGATGCCGGCGGAAGAACAGCCGGGCAGCCGCGACCGAGGCGCGGCGAGCCGGCCGGGGACCCCACGAAAGCCGTCCTCGCATAGCCGTCCTCTCGGACCCGTTCTCACACGGTGTCCTCTCAGCGCCGGGCCCCTCCGATCGCCCGGACGTCCCCTGAGACGTGCCAGCCGGCCGTTCCTCCCAGCCGGCGCGGGGCGGAGGCGCCGGGCCTGGGAGAGTCGGCCGGCGGGTGGCGCGGCGCAGGGCCGACCGTCGGCCAGGTGGTCGGCCGGCGGGTCATCGTCCCGGCTCTTACCCTCGCACGACGGTGGCGGCGGCGCACAGCAGCAGCAGGCTCCAGCGCGGCAGCATGTCCGAGCACGAGTGACGCGCGCCGCGGCCGCGGCCAGCATCGCAGTGCTGCCCACGCAGGCGCACACGCGCTCCCGCTCGCCCTCACTGGCCGGCCGCTGCGCGTGGCGCTCCTTCGCGGCCGCCGGCTCACCCGTCTTTGTGGCCCCGCCGCCGCGCCGCCGCCGCCGCCGCCGAGGTCAGCTGACGCCGGAGAACGGGCCGTGACGTCACGGCGACGGCATGACGTCACGTCCCAGGTGGGCGGCTGGATGCGGTCGGCACGCACTGACCGCGCCGAAATTGAAAGTGTCCGGCGTGCTGTCGCATTACGGCTCAGCCGGGTTGAGTTGGCCGTCCCTTGATGCATTTAGAGGCGCGTCGATCGTAAGGCCATTTTGCCCCCTATTTTTGGGAAGGGTCTTATTGTATTTTGTTCCGTTTTATCGAAAGGTTGCCACGGTATTGTCGTTTTGTTATTCCTTGATGTGTCCAATGCTGAGGTAGTTGCGTTTAAGTAGGAAATTGAGTCATCAGAAACGTTCAACGTTCGTATGATTTTGTTTAAAACGAAAAGTGGTATTCCGGAGAACAGCACCACAGCCTTACGAAATGCAAAACAGTATACAAATGGCAACTTCTGCACTTTTTGTTTCGACTCAGCTGTGCTATGCAGGACGTCATGGCCAAACACATTGCCGCCATACTGTTGGATGACATAAGTGCAAGAAATCATCGTGACTGCAGTGCAAGATGCGACCCCCTGGCAACAAAAACCTGGATCGATGTAGACAGAGCATTGACGGGACATTGTCCTGACGTTAAAATGTGATTACAGTTGGTCACTGGGCTGTTTGTTCGCGGCTTTTTGAGCTTTTGAAACCTGGCTTTATCACATCTTTTACTCAGCCAGTAGTCGACTAGACCGAGAAAAGTTTCCAGGATTGGGGACCGAGGCTTAGTTTGAGTCGTTTCTTTGCATGTACCATCGTAAGCTTAACGCCAAATTATTCCAAATGTCTGTGGCTCAAACCCTCACGCCGGTATATATATATATATATATATATATATATATATACATATACATATATATATATATATATATATATATATATATATACACACATATATATATATATATGTGTGTGTATATATGGTGTATATATATATGTGTATATATATATATATAAATGCAATATATATATATATATGTATATATATATATATACATACATATATAGGGCATATACATACATATATACATATTTAATTTGCGTTCAGCCTACATCATATTTACGCTACCTTAAACGTGCATCCGATCGACTTAATCACCAGCCATCTTGCTCTAGCCACACTAGAGAAAGTGTTTTATGTGGTAAATGGCAGCCTCTGATTATACGATCTACGGCGAACGGAAATCTTTAGAGGCAAACGCAAGGCTGCTCTAGTACAAACGGCTCAGTTTTGTCTTTTTATATGGCTTCAGTTCTTCTATCTGATTGCTTGGTCCCCTCAACATATGTTCATAGGGTTTGAGATGGCTCTGTCATAGGTGTTTGGCGTAGTCCAGCAAGTCACGTGAAAATTAGGCATGTATATAATGTCTGGGTTACCAACTTTCACAAATTTACCGCTATTACGGTATTTGGTTGACGATTCGGCACCCTGTGTCATCAAGTAGGCGGTGACAAAAGGCGAACTTTGTTCGCCCACGTAACCAAAATATTGAAAAAGGCTGTCGCCCTCCATTACTGAGTGTTGTTTTTGGAGAGCCACGAAATATATGGCGTTATTTTTTAATGTACTGGCTTTTTCCTTGGTTAATAAAAAACAACTTGCAGGGATAGCTGTTTGAAACTATCACTTCACCCATTCTGTCAGCAATTTTTGCCTGCAACCCTGATACCCTGGGGAACTTTTGCGCGTCATCATGTGCATGGACATAGTCACTCCGTAGACCGGTGGGGACCCTTTCGCTTCCGGTCAAATGGCGTCTACCAGGCCAAACAATCAGCTGCCTCAGGAATCCAACTCGAGGTGCCTGCCACATGCTAGAATGGGGAGAGTCTAAATATGAGGGTATGATTAATATATATATATATATATATATATCACAATGATTGCCCACCATATTGCAAGCTTGCGACCACTGAGAGCCACGACTCCAAAACGTAAGGGGTGTCGTTAGTTGTGTTACCACGCCAATGCTGAAAGAAGAGCATTAATCGATTAATTTAACATCAAACATGAAATAGCAGCCAGAGCATTCTGTGCATATATGTACATATATATATATATATATATATATATACTAATGTATAACAATGTGATATATACGTACATTACTACATATTGGTATATATGTTTATATATGCACCGATATATTTCACTAAAAAGACCGCTGACTCAGCAAAAACGAGCTTTTTCACTGTTCGAATTACCGGGCTTTTGACTTATTTGTCGTTTAGATCAAAGATAGTTGGTGCAAATCACTGACACGTTCGTTAATCTGCACATTCTTACGTTTCGAGATCTTGTCGCATCGTCAGAGAAATTAAGATGGCACAAGAAATAGGCCTTGGGTTTTTTAGGACAAAAATTGTGAATTACTATCGGGAAAACATCTCTCGTGTATGTAGTGTGTGGAACGAAGTTTGCAACTTTGTTCAAACCTCGTTCCATATTGCATTTGAATGGATTCACTACATTGACACATTTTAGTTCGTTGGTTTGTCTGGGCTGTTTTTCATAAGAAAGTTAGAGATTTTCCTTTTGCAATAATAGATGGCCATGTCTATTTTGTGGTTGTCCTTGCCATTTACATGTCGAGAGATGATTTCCCGCAGAGCTTTCTTATCTTGTTTGTTGGCGGATATTACACCTGACAAACTAAACTAGCAGCAACAGAGGGCATCAAATGAAATGCAATATCTAAGGCTGCAAACTTCGTTCCATACACTACATTGGCGTAACCACAACGACACTCTCACGACGCCTGACAAAGCACTTACTGACGGGGCACCTCTGGAACACATGCGCAAAGAACATGACAGGGCATTGACACAATAACAAGTGACGGACAACACTGGCATTCCTCGGACGTGCAATGATAGAAGACGAAATCTCAGCCCTAAACAGGCAAATAAATTACTGCACAACCCTTGAGTTAGGTGATGGGCGGTTGGTACTAAAGATGTGATTGCGGCAATGTCGTCGTGTCTTTGTAGTGTTTTGATTATGTATGCATTTTATATGCATCAAAAACCAAGGATTTGTCCGATTTCAATTGGTTCGTGCCATTTGGACTTTTCTGCAGCTGGTGGAGGTGGGCCTCGTCTCTGACACCAACAAATATGTCACTGACATATCTGCTGTTTAAGCTTAATGTTTTTGAGGATACGGTTCTCCATCCAGCACATGTACATATTTGCAAACAGGTACCCGAGCGGTGACCCCATTGCGACACCATCTACATGGTGACGGAATTTTCCGCTTGGACAACGGAACGCTGCCTTCTGTTGCGCAGCATCGGGGCATTTTTCTGCAGGCCACCATGCGGTGGCAATCGTCATTACGACTCACAACTGACCTGAGGTCGACAGCCATTTACCTTTTATTGACATCGACGTGGACGCGAGCAGCGAAGTCTTTCGTCACAAAAGTGCATCGTAGGCCCACTGATGCTGGAAAACGTATGAACCGGCTAGCGAATGCCCAGAGCGTTACCGCACGGCTGTCATTCGTTCGTTTGAACGACGTGCCCTAAAATATTGCTCCAGCTGGTCCACCACGCACCACGAACTTGAACGGTGTAAGCAAGTACTTGTTAATGACGGTTATTCGAGCAGAGCCATTGATGAGGAGATTGAGTCCACCTTGGATCGACGAAATCAGAAACCACTCGACAAGAAACCGCCCCATCAACTTTTTATCGAAATCAAATGCCCCCGTCATATAAAGTGGATGAAATAGTTTTGCGGAACATAATCAAGACAAATACCACACCGACTGACGAAAACACTGAAATAAGACTTACCATCTATTACAAGATCGGAGCAACTAGCAGCCCTATAATGAAAAACAATCTTACATCGGACCAAAATCAACTAACGCGCACTAATAAAGTGTATGAATTTAAATGCCCTTAAGGAGACTGCCGGCTGCGCAATTCTACCTTCATTGGTATGACCATAAGATCCCTGTCACGACGCATGACTATGCATTTGCAGGAGGGAGGGCCAGACTAACATGTGCGCAAAACCCACAACAAAAAACTCCTACGCTCTGACCTGACTGAAAACACACTGATTCTAAGATTATGTCCGAACAAACGCTGTCCACAAGTTCTTGAAGCCATCCTGGTCAGGGAAAAAAGGTCGGACTTAAACAACTTAAGTCATGCATTATTTTGGACCTGTTCAGTCACCCATTGACAGCAGGGTGATTCGGTGCATTTACCTTTGTATGCTGTTAAGCTGGCTGGACAAGTACTATGTGTCTGTTTGTATGTGTTTTGTAATTTGTGTAGGTATTTGCGTGTCAAATCTGTTACCTGATGGCCCACCAACAATTATGTCTCGTGGAGCATGCCCCACATTTTGCCATATTCCAATGTTTCCCGTCCGACCGTCGCACATTGTTTTGAGAATGGAGAATGAATGCCATTGAAACAAAACAGTTAGCTAGCTTAAATAAATGTAAATTACCATAGGCTAGTTGAATTCTGACTTATTGAAAACAACGGAAAATTTAATTTGAGCACTCGAATAAACTCATAAGGAACTGATTGAATGTACATTTGCTGTTGCGTATAACAAAACTTGTATAAATATATATATATATTATATATATATATATATATATATATACACGTAAGTACTTAAACCTGCAGGGCAAGAAAAGTAGTTGCTATCATTTATGTAATTGTCAACCTTTCGATACATTGTGTATCACCATCAGGACAAGGGTAGCGAGGTAAAATGAAATGTAGTTACATTTAACCGACGTCGTTAAACATGGCAATGATCACAGTTAACGCGATTAAATAGGAGCGGGGACTAAACAAGTGAAACATGAAGCAGACAAGCTCGTTCTCCGAGGAAACTCGTCCGATAGTCTTGAACCCCCCCCCCCCCTTAACAATTCAGTGCAATGAGGTGAATAATAGGGTGGCAATGCCATGAGCTGACCTTGGGTCAAACACCACGAAAACGCGAAAGGAAAACTTCACATGCAAAAGCAGACAGCTCACATATTTGAATTTACTGCACCGATCGCTGTGAAACCTTCACCATTGGATGCGCCATGTCTGATTCGCTTTCAAAATTGTAAATTTTGTGAGCCTAGGTCCGACCATGTCAGTAAATTTCACAAATTCCAAACTCACTACTTGCAGACAATTCACATTTCACAATCTGCCGAACCGGTCGCCACGAAACCTTCACCACTAGATGCGCCATGCCTGATTTTCCTTAAAAGTTAAAAATTTGGGTGGCACTAAGGTCAGGTCAAAAATCATCCAGCATTTGACATTTGACATGACATTTTACCCGACATAAGGTCACTAAATATTTACTCGCAGGAACAAATTTGGTATGGCGCATTCAACGTAAAGGTTTTGCAGCGATCGGTTAGGTAGGTTCTGAGAACTGAGTTGTCCGCAGGAGAGAATTTTGGACTTTGTGAAATTTGAGGACTTTTGACATGACCTAGGGTCATCAAATTTCGGCCACAAGAGGCTGCGATCGGTGCAGTAGGTTCTTAAATGTGATTTGTTTGCTTTTGCTTGTGAAATTTTTTCCTCGTGTTTTTGAGGTGTTTGATTCTAGGTAAAGTCATGATATTACCACCCAATTATTCACCTAATTGCACGTAGTCGATTGGTAAAGGTTCCAAGGCGATCGGACGAGCAGTTTCGGAGAGCAAGTGTTTCCACTTCATATGCCGGTTTTTAGTCCCTGCCTTAACATGACCTCTCTGTACGCAGACAGGACAGCCTAAAATTGTTAAAAATCACGCTACAAAGATGTCTTAGGCTCCGTATGAACAAGGCTTCCTTATAGGTTGCAGAGGATGTACAGAACCCATGACATTTAATGGTGTTTTTCGGGGAAATGTAAAGCGATGCTAAGATCCTAAGATCGGGAGTAATGGTGCAACGCCCTAAGGCGGAAAAGTTTTCAGTGTTAAAGCGAGCGTCACGAGCAGATCAATGGTCCCGTATGGGCGGAGAGTATGGGCCAGAAAGAATGCTACTTGTTTCTGTCTGTTTGTCGGCTCATTTCTGTTGCTTCGGCACAGCTCTCATATTGATCAACTCTTCACTTATCTTAGCACCCAACATTCTAACACAAGTTTGCGAAGGAGAAGGAGGATGAAATTAGCTCTTTGCCTTTCCCTGATGTGCGAGTTGGAAAGCTGCAGAGCAGATTTGAAACCGTTTATGCAGAAAGCCAAGTTCGCTGGTCTTGGACTGGATTTTTTCATTAATCCCCGGTGCTTTCAGGCTGAGTGTCGTAAAAACAGCTATTTACAGGACTTCCGTTCAAGTTCCAACTACAACCTCTTTCGTTCCGAACTTGGTTGGCTCAGACCATTCTTTCAGGGAAGCGGCTTCCCACTTCCAAGCATTGAAGATTAATGAAGAGCTTCATGAACATAAAACATATAAGGGCCCCTGCTGTTCATGAATTCCCAAGACCAAATAGACATATAGGTTTCCATATTTTGGAAAACAGCCTATGCAGATGAAGAAGGAGCCTGCAAACCGATAACAAGGTTTCTGACGTTTTTTGTCCCCAAGAATCCTATTGGTAAATTATTTTACTGTTGGATCTTTCCTCAAGTTAAAAGATGCGCTTCTCAAATGTTTTTATCTCTGCATTCATGTACACACAATGTTGTGATTCGTGTGGAGCATCTTGCGTGGGTTCAACCATTCGCATCTTGTCGCCGAGTACAACATTTGGGTACGTTTCACTGTACAGGTAGCATTGATCCTCACCCAGATCCTGCTCCCATCCGAGACCATTCACTTGCGTGTGACACTCGAACGTTGCAAACTTTTCCGTATTAAAGCGTTGCAGCAATTCTTGCGATCCTAGGGTTTTAAAATCACGTCACATTCACTAAATAAGCCGCCATTAGATATTATGGATCTGCTTATCTTCTGAAAATTATAAGGTAGCCTTGTTCACGCGGAGTCTAGATCTCTTGTCGCTTGACTTGTATTTTTTTAGCTGTCCTGTTCGCGCTCCGAGAGTTCATGCTGAATCGTGTTAACCGTGACCGTTGCCATTCCTAGCGAGTCGGTTAAACGTACTTACCTTTCATTGTATCCTTGTACCCTTATCATAAGGATGACATGCAACGTATCGAAACGTTGACAATAACATGATAGAAAGCGACTGCTGCCCCTGTCATAAAGTTTTACTGCTTCTTGCTATTCGAGGATTTTTATATATGAGATTGCATACATATATATATATATATATATATATATATATATATATATATATATATACAAAGTAAGTTAAAAACCGTGATCGCATCTCTGCAGGCGTGGGTCGGAGCGACGCGAAATTAACACACTTCGATACAGAATTAAACGGAGAATCGCATGCCGCCGCATGGGAGGCTGCACATGTCGGCATGGGCACAGTTGCGGTGAAGACATGGGAGGGCACATGTCGGCATGGGCACAGCTGCGGTGAAGACGTGGGAGGCTGCACATGTCGGCATGGGCACAGCTGCGGTGAAGACGTGGGAGGCTGCACATGTCGGCATGGGCACAGCTGCCGTGAAGACAGATTTTCCCATTTTTTACCGTTTTTCACGTTGTGTGCCACATTTCGGCAGCCAGAGCTGGTGAAGGCGCGAATCTAACTTATGTTGACCTGAAGTGTCGACCAACGTATCGTCTGCAATTCATGCAGCTCACACGAGACTGTGACGCACTGACGCACGCACGCTGATTGCACGCACGTTGCGACAGCAATCAGCGTGCTACCGGGAATGTCAGTGTTGGGAATACGTTGCCAAATTCAAGAAACTGTCGCCAGAACCATCGCCAGGGTCGTGCCGAAGTGTACATCATCGTATGTGCCAAACCATTGCCTGCATTTACCCCCCATTTTTACTTTATTCTGTGCGCGTGCGCTTACTTAAAGGATTGCAATCTCGTTTTGGCGACGTCAAGATGACACTGATCGATCGTCTAGTCACCGCCACCAGTCATTCATGTAATACGGGGAAAACGCTCATCCTGCGGTGGCCGACGGGCAGCGGTATCTTAGTTACGTTCCGAACATTCATTCGTTGCGGGCGGAAGAGTAGAGGCATGGTATCTAAAGCATGCATAATTGCAGCCCTTTGGAGGTCATTCCACAGATAGTTCAATATGACCATCTGATGACAGCACAGCGTTGGAAGATAATGTCATGTTTTATTTTCGTAGCTAAAATTAAAAGAATCCATATAGTTAGAATAAAGAGTAGCATGCAAAGGCCCTGGCTATACGACTGATTGGGATTAACTTCTAAGAAAGCACGCCCCCACGGGTAATCCTCAAAAATAGTGTTTTTACGGTTTGCATTTTAAAATTTCTGCAGAGTGCGAAAGTGCAGCAGGTCGCAGGAGCGTTCGTAAGTGGGAGTAGAAAAATGACGAATATGACGCTGGTATCGAGGCTCAAAACGCTTTCTTGAAGCGTCTTAAATGCATAGCTCGTCCCAAAACGTAGCATGCATTGGAAAGCAGCAATTGCAGGCAGAACATTGTTTGACTTCGACCCCGAAAAGCAGGCGCGTGATGATTACAGCTCTATGCCTTGGATAACGTATCACGGCTGTTGTGTAAAAAAAAACTACCGACGGGGCTTCCGTACCTCGTGCAATAATCCGTTTCCAGGACATGGGTATGAACGGCGCGGAAGCGTAGCTTACAATTGCGGTTTATTTCCGGACACCGTTTTCGTCAAAGTGCCGGTGGTTTATCCGCATGTGCGTGCGGATTTGCCGTTGCAACCGCTTAGCCGTAGGAATGCGTGCGTAGCTCTCAACGTTTGTACGTTATGTGGGTGGTTAATTCCGATTTAATCTAAGAATGGTCATATGGTTTATGGTGCACTCAAAAACATAATAGCTTGGCCCTCTCAAGTTTGCGTAGTAACTTGTCTACGGCAGCCGAATACGAAAGGGTAGGAAAAAGGAGGTGGGGCTTTCGGAAGCTTACCGGCAGGGCCGAATAAGAGTGTGGTACTGTGGTACGCGGCTTTCTTGTGCTACGGGGTTTCTGATCCAGGATTTAAATGAAATACTCATATCCGTGTAAGTTATGACTTGTTTTCAAATTGAAAGCCACCTGGCATTGCAGATAGACAATTTACCCATCAAAGCATCGAATGTTTTTTTCTTAAAAAAAGTATGGCTTGCCATGGCTTTCCTTCATACTTGTTTTCCGTTAAAACATGCAAAATTGGTGCGTAAACGCGGGGTTTTTCCCCATACTTCCTGGCTTAAAGATTGATACGATGCTACAATGAACTGCAGTGCCAAAGAAAAAAATCAGAGTTGCAGTCGGCACATCTCAAAGTGATCTCAATGGTCGCCCAGCGAAGCAGATGGGCCACACTTCTCTTAATAACTATTTGAAAAGGGTACATCTGCCGGTCTGTCTGCCTGTCTGTTGATTTTTATGGGGACCTCCATCAGGGGAGCTTTTGTCAACCCTGTGTTCTCTTTCCAAAGGTCTGGTTACGTCTCTGCATACATACAAAAGCAGATCAAGTTGGCTACGTTCAATAAAGGGCAAGTGAATGTCCATTGAACCAATTCATACCTAAGGCAGGCGGCTTCTCGACCGTTTTTTTTTCTGCTGTGGTGTGGTGTAAGGGAAGATTTTTCGGAAGAAAATGTTGTTGCAGGTATCCAATGTGCGCTTTACACACCAATAAGTATTGATACTGCTCCATAAACATGCAGCAAAGCAGTCATGGTATCAGTTCACAGTCAGTGATGCGGGAGACAATCGGGTCAGGGCAGTGGCCGCCCACGACGGATGGGAAAAGGGCCCAGATGAGGAATGTATTACAGCAGAGCCTTCATTCTGTGGCTCCGTTTTTACTGAAGAAACTCCAGTTTTATGTTTTTTTGTCGAATTGTTTTTGGCAGCTAGTATTTGAAGCTTCCGACTTGAAAAGCATCCGTCGAAATATAGGCGCATGAAAACTCTGGCACACTATGACCTATCGATTTGCATTCAAAATTCTGACCAGCCTGTGTCTGGGTGTCGTTTCTGGCATCTACTCTGCAGAGGAAAATGTCTTTCCAATGACTCGAAATGCTTGGACGCTTGTGGAATTTTGCCTCACAGGGAAAACAATATTAAAATGGACGAACGATACTGAAATGCTGGATAGCCTGATTTGCCGAATTGCATGCATGAGTCGAAAAGGCAAGATTGTGCAGCAGTGGGACATAGCTGTAGATTTGTATCTAGCATAGCGACCATGACACTTATTTTTTCCAAAATATGTTACGTGAATTATGAGAGGGCAATAGCTTTCACGTCTACCTCCCCCCCCCCCCCCCGGTCAACGGGCTTGCTTCCCAACAAAGTTCCTGAAATATACCCTCAGCTCGCCCCCCCCCCCCCACTTTCTGAAATGTTCCTACGACTTTTGTTTAAAATAGCATTGTAGTCTCTAAGAATGCATGCTATTATAAACATCCTATATTAACAAGTTACCTGGCACTCTACATTCGAAATCATCCACCATCCACCCGTCCCTGCAAGTGGATGGAAAGAATGTATTCTAAAAATCGCCCGCCTTCTCAAACTAGAACGTCGTCTACATTGAACTATGATACAAATGAGACACGAGTTTCTAGACAAGCACCAGGCACAATGGGCTGATTAAGCTAATCTGACAGCCTTCTCAGACCAAGCCTGACGACAGCAGGACGACGAACCGGTCACCGCCGACCAGAAACGGCGATAGGATCCGGACCTCGGCGATAGCGCGGCGATAGCGCGGCGATAGCGCCATCACTGCCGATGCGCACCGGCTCCCGGACCTCGCTGACAGACCAGCGACCGGGCGAAAGCCGCCGCGGGCCCGGACTCGACAGCCGGGTGGCGATGAGGCGATCACGGCAGACCGGAAGCTGCCGGATCGGGAGGCCGCCCACACGACGGCGAGCCCGGGGCCGGCCGCCTGACACCGAGCTCCGGTCGACGATCGTTTTACTTAACGTTCGGCTTGACGTGCTTTTGTTCCCGCTGTGACGGACAAAAGCTACAGGTCTGGACGTGTCGGTAATGTTTGAAGTAATATCTGCCATAACGTTGCCCCCTTCATCAGAACGCTAAGAATATCGACAGCTCTATCGACAGGCATGCACACAACCAGACAAACATGAACACCCACCTTCCTGATATGGCCGCAAAATATAGTTTGCAATGGTCATTGACAACCGTACGCGACCTGTTTTGCAATGTTTGGGAAGGTCGCGTGCAAAATCGGGCCGGCCAAGGAGTGTGTGGGGGGAGATCAGCAGCCGGGCCTGGGACCGGTGTGCGACCGCAGACCTGAGCCTCCGGTGCCCCGGTGCCAGGGACGAGAGACATATAGTCGATAGCCGGAGACTGCAGGATCGCCGCCTCTAGTCAGGTGGCTGGAAGGCAGCGCTCTGCTCTGACCGCGGGCGTGCGCGACTGGACCCCTGCCGGGAGGAGGCGCTGCGCCACTGCACATGCCACCAGCCCGTCGCCGCAAGCCCCGCCACTGGGTCCGTCCGGCGGCTGCAGGGAAAGTGGTAGAGTCAGTGCGGTGCGGCAAGGCTTGCAACAATCACCCCAATGTTTTCCGTACGCAGGTGGATGCGCTGCCTAATTCATGGCTGGCTTTGAAATTGCTTGGCAGTTCTTTTTCTCAGGGACGCATCATGAGCTCCTGCACCGGCGACAAGACCTGTTTATGTTGCAACCACGGGGCTTGCTTTGACCTGCTTTACTGGCATTCCAGGCTACGTACTGGGCAGCTTAGAAGCTTTATATAATTGGCACTGTGTCGCAACGTCACTATCGTCCTTGCCACTCGCCATGTATCTTGGTTATATATATATATATATATATATATATATATATATATATATATATATATATATATATATACGAATCATATGGTTGACATAAACATTACTCCATATGTAAAATTTGGACAAGGTTCTAGTTCAAAACTAGATGCATCTTGCAACTGATTGATGCCGTCAGCGGTGTATGCATGAATTTGCAACGGGGAGTGCGGCACAACTCAAAGTTATATTTCTGAAGAGCCGGTTTGGCGTACCACGGGCAAATTTCTCGCAAGGCGCAAAACAACATCGTGTCCTCTCGATTTTACACGTCTACTGCGATTATTATTAGGGTTTACACTTATTCGCACACCTTATAATCTATGTCATAACTTGATGTGGAGGTGGGACATATGTTGCTGAGCCCGCCATGTGGATGCCATTTATGCGTACCTGGAATTAATCATGAGCGTTTGTGGTCATGAATGCTGCCGTGAAATGACGAGTAGTCTCAAAATATCAACTAATGATTGCCCACCCCGCCGTTCTACATGTACTTCCCGGTATATCGATGGTCGGCTATTTTCATCATAAACCCTAGTCATGTTAAGTGTTGTCCGAACCTAATGCACGCCTTTGAACTAGACATGCCCGACAAAAAGTTGCGGGTTCTGTCAGTACAAAAATATTTTTATCCGCACAACAGTATTGTCGGCGATAGCTGCTTAACACTGCGGCAGCTGCTGTCGAACCACCATCATACTCACTGAATACAACAGCGCTATGAGTACTAAATATGGCCTTCATCGTGAATTATACGGTATTAGTCTGGGCATGGCTTAGAACTTAGAAGAACTTGGTTAAGACAGCCGTATTAGCCTTATTCCCCGGAAAAGCCAGGAGAATGGAAATATAGTTGAGTTGATATTTCGGACACATGCCTTCATCGAAGCATTAGCGCAAGTCTTGCACTTGTGCGCGACTGCACTGTGACACATCTGGGTGCGTAGAAATTATCGGGTCTATGCTCCTGTGCCATGTAGTTGGGTGTCAATGTCGGCGGCATTCCGGCATTTAATGGCAAAATGCTACAAAAAGTGTCAGTTTCACATTATTGTATATATGTGCAAAGCTGCCAATCGTTTCAGCAAAATGGCCGTCCCGATGACTTATTATCCTCGTTTGGCGCCCATCTGGCCCAATCACATTCTACACAATGTTTTGAAACTTAAAGCCGAATTTGCTTCCAATGGTTGTCGGAGAATGATTGGTCAAGCACGGCCATGACTTATGTTAAATTTTTTGCAAACTTGAACAAGACATTACATACCTGACATTACTGTGAATTTCATTGTGTTGCAGGCATGCAGCGGTCTCGATTGTTTCCGCTGTACTGGTAGGAGTCCAAGTGTCCTTTACCCAGTTCAAGCCTCACAGCCTCATGTTGATCCAAATGCGTACGTAAAAATGTGTTATGCACTTAGTTACCAAAAAGCGGGTTAACTCTTTCTAGGGCGGTCGTCGTAGGGCATTCGGTTCCAATGGTCTGGTAGCTGATGGTGATATAAATGCATATCCCGTAGTTAAGCGTTTCAGCTGCGACTAGGAGCGTTTGCAGAAGGCCTTTTACGGTGAGGTGCTGCCTCGCCACCAATCTCTCAACCTCCTTTCTCAGGTCATTTACGTGCTTCGAACTTTGGATATTAAAATCTGCGGCTGGGTCTCTCCGCCGTGTTTGTTGTCCAATATATTTCGGGACGGTCAATATTGCTCCGACAAGGCCTTCACGTCACTCTAACTGCACCAAAGGATGGCCATGAAAATGCAATGTGGCGGAAGGAGTCTAGTTTAATCTGCGCGAATCGTAACACACAGTTCACTTGCATTTCAGAAGTAAATGTCACCGGACATTTGAAACAGTTCCACAAGCACACACGAAAATTGCAGCTAACTCACTCTCCTCTCCGCACCGGTGTGGATATCCTGCTCCACGGACACCGCAGCTAACTCACTCTCCTCTCCGCACCGGTGCAGACATCCTGCCCCAGAGACATCGCAGCTAACTCACTCCCCTCTCCGTACCGGTATGGACATCCCCCTTCACGGCCATCGCAGCTACCTCATCCGCCTCTCCACACCGGTGCGGACATCCTGTTCCACGTCATGCAGACATGCAGCCATTACTTCGCCTGATCACACAGCAGCACGGCGGCGGCACGGCCGCCCAGCTGGCGTATCGACTGCGGCCCCTCCCCCGGGCGCTGCACGTATCGACGGCTGGCACGTGTCGTCAGGGGGGAGGGTGCGAGCCAGCCACCGTGTCGCCCTGCCGCCCGCCGGCCGCCCACCTGCCGCGCGTGCACGCGGCCACCATCGATCCTGCTGATCCTGTTTCCGCTGTCTACCGCGCGTTGTGACCAGTCTGCCCTTGGACGCTCGCAGCTGTCTGTCCAGCTTGCCTAACACGGTAACGTCACAATTTTTATGACCGCCGGCAGCCGGCGTGCCTATCGTGTCCTCCCCGGAGACAGTGCAGTGTGATGTGTGGGTTTGGTACCGGTTTAAGAATTCCACTGCTATTCCACCTTCACCACTGTTATTTCGCCGTTTATCGCTGTTCTTCCACGCTGACGACCTGTCGCTCCCTCTCTATCGAACGCGCACATCCAGCCCTCTTTCCGCAGTAGTGTCCGCCGCCAGACTGGCTATCACCACCTCTGATCTGGACCGTCCATGACTCGCAGCTCCTAGATCGGTGGTAATGGCCGCGAGATGACGGGGCGTGGGATGCTCATGAAAGGGACTTCGTGTTTTCACAGGATCGATTTCCACTGAGACGTGACTTGCCCCCAGCTCGGATCTATACGTTTTGTTCTCGATGACCCCAGGTCTTATTAAGATGCCGTCAGCCTGGCCAGTGACGGATCATTGCACACTTATCCTCCCCCGTCGTTTGTCAAGCAGCGACAGTTTCTCAGCACGACCGTTGACAGTCTAGCGCCGCGTCTTGCTCGGTGACCTCCTGCTTGACCAGTGGCGGCTCGTCCTGCAGCTCCAGCTGCCGGTCCTGCCACTCCAGCACCGAGCTCAGAAGCCGGATGTAGCGGATGGAGAGACGCAGGATCTCGTTCTTCGAGAGCTTCTTGTCCGGCGGGTGGGCGGGCACTAGGCGGCGCAACTCCTCAAAAGCGCCACTGACGTTCTGCTGGCGCCATCTCTCGCGCGAGTTGGTAAACAGTTTTCGGATGACTCGCCGCACGCCGGACGGCGGCGCTGCGTACGCGGCCTGCACGAGCGGTGGCGGTTCCAGGCTGGGCACGGGCGAGTGACAGGGGGAGCCGCAGTCGGAGAGGCTCAGCTCGCTCTCGGTCTCCGAGGCGGCCGGCGGACCCGACCGAGGTGACTCCTCCTCCATCAGCATCCTGCGGCACAACGACCGGTCACGCTGGTGTCATCGTCCAAGCACCGGCAAAACTGCCTGGATGCGCTGATGAACGTCGTGGATTTGTTAAAACAACGTGCTCAGGATTTGGCCCATGGGCACATCTGTTGAATGGTAAGGGTAATAAATAGATAGCCGAGATGGTCAAAAGATGTGGTACGGTTACACAACAGAGGATCCAGAAAAACACCGAATTTCCATACAAAATAGACAATCGACCAACAGTATCGGTAAAATGGATTTGATTCACATCAGGTTAGCATTTGTACCACTGAATGACATGCGTCCACGTCCCTGTTTTAAAATAGAGGTATTCTTTTCATGGATGTGGCATCACAAAATAAGGTGACGGGATCGAATACGGAGAAATGGCTTAATTTGTCTTTAAATATAGGAAGAAACCCTCTGCCCGGATTGGGACAACTTCTTCTTGAAGTTGGCGGGGTTCAAGCCGACCAACTAAAAACGCTACTATACTTCTGTCTCTTTAGTAGGATCACCTTTTTTACCTTTCTTATGGTGGACACCTTCAAGGTTGTTCTAGAATCTATCCGCGCTGCACTGGTCTCTGAAAGCCTTAGGGCAGGAACGCTTTCAATTAAATGAATCAGTGCGCCATAATCAAAGCCTTCTGTAGCCGATATTTTGGGCTATCATTTGTGAATTGAGGCCTATTCTTGGAGTGCCTTACACAAAAGTGTTGTGAACGTAGTAGTAGGTTACGAACGTAGGTTACGTAGGAACGTAGTAGTAGTAGGAACGTAGAGTATTAGGTAACCGCAACCTAGGTTAAAAAGATGCACTATGACGCAAAGACACGTTAAAAACATGACGTGCATGTGAACGACAAACCACTCGGCAAGACTTTGTGCTGACTTTTGAAAGATATGATAAGAAGTAAATATAGTACAGAAGGGCCGTTCAACGTTGGGTGCGGTCGAAATAGCAACGAAAATAGCATTGTAGCATCCCTTAGCTCACGTCGGGGAGGGCGGCTTGGATTCTGTGTGTGGCAAGGTTGTGGTTGAATCGGCTTAGATTCAAATTAATACAAGAATTATTCGGATTTTCAATGAACTGAAGTGGATTCGACTATCTAGCTTTTAAATTGGTTCTGAATGAACTTTGCTCCGATGTTGTGGCTTGAATCAGGTGAGTCTACACTAAATCAAGGCGTGCCACTTGATATGTTTTCAGAGGGTGGGGGTCTTGCCTCTTCCAGTGCTAAATTAAACCCGCTTCCCAATGCTCCTCTGAGACCGCTCAATGCATGTGACTAAACAGAAAACCTTGGTCAAAAAAAATGTGGGATAGTTCTCTCAACCATCAGCACACTAAGTATTTAGGCACAAACTTCATGGTGGGGATAGAAGGGAGAGGTGTATCAGTTTTTACACTGAGCCCCGATCCCCTGCCATAGCTAGTGAGGCCAGGGCTATAATTTTTATATCTGCGAACAGCTATAACATTCTGCCTCAGATGTAGTGATAAAGTATTGGTGAGTACGTCTTCGCTGTTTTGTAAATGATTTCTGAATGACCTCCTCCCAAATGACAGAACTTGCCCCGCCTCGGGGTAATTTGTATCACGTGTTAGGAGTTGCGTTTACTGTTTTGATTTTTTGTTATAGAGTAAGTTGCATCGCAAGCAATCTGCATGCAGTATGACATGCAGACTAGATGCTCTCGTCTGTGCTGTTTCGTGATTCGTCGTGATTGCACTTTGACAATGTTTTGCCCTTTTTGTTATCGGTGTTTGTTTTACGACTACTGCCACCTCGGCTTTAATTGCTAATGTGGAAATCATGGGTCTAAATAGGTAATGTAAGTGTCGACTTACTTTTTGGATGACAAGAAGTCGTAACAATCAAGTGAGCCAATTCTTAACGGGAAGCCAGCCAATGGCATACTGTCAGTGTATTTCACCACTGATATAGCAAACCTCCACCACACACACAGCTGATATAACATGCACCGGCCCATATTTTGGAAATAAGTTCGCATCACTCTGGCAAGCAGATACCAGCTGTTTTACAGTACATACGACACCCTATTTTGCATTACGTCCTTTCCCGCCACCCGGTAGAGTATTCAAATTAGTCTCGTTGTACCGAAGAATTCAAACACATTTACGCCGGTCGTTATAGTTTTCAACGATGCGCAAAAACTACCTTTGTCGCTCTCGTCTCAAAACGCATGGATGTATGTGACTAGAAGTACGCTGAAAGGCAGAGGGAGCTTCTGTGTGTCAGCTGAGTAAATCAAGATTGCCCCCATCGCATAGACTTGAGATAGATTACCTTGGTACTACTCCACATGCATGACACGGCTTACCCCACTTTCCCCTATCATGTCCACTTTATACCAAATAGCATCCTTTACCTACCTCATGTTTTTTCAGGCCAACCTTTCATGGTAGGCCAGTCCGCAAATGTTTGACAAGTTGTGCACGTGATAACATGTGGCTAGGGATAAAGGAGAATTGACTGTAGCATACGGCAACTTTTACAAGTGCTGGGGGGCCCAGATATAAGTTAATTCATGTTTCCCTCAAAAGCAGCCAACGTATTTATTGCACAGTCGTGAGTGTGTTGTATATGACTGTCAATCAAACGGCAAAACACGGTTAGCAAAAGCAGCAGTGTAGGCAGCGCAGCGACAGCAGCGGTGTAAACAGTGCAGACAGCAGCAGTGTAAGCAGCGCAGCGACAGCAGCAGTGTAGGCAGCGCAGCGACAGCAGCAGTGTAGGCAGCGCAGCGACAGCAGGCGTGTAGGCAGCGCAGCGACAGCAGACGTGTAGGCAGCGCAGCAACAGCAGCAGTGTAGGCAGTGCAGCGACAGCAGCAGTGTAGGCAGCGCAGCGGCAGCAGCTGTGTAGGCAGCACAGCGACAGCAGCAGTACGTGGGTTTTCTTGAAGCGTTAAAATGCGTAATAACACTACGACCGCGGTGGAGATCTGCAGAGTAATATTTGAAACCTAGATAATCGCTGATCCGGCTCAGTAAGCCGACCACGGGTGCAATGCAGAAAATTCCACAAATGGTTTTTCCGGATAATTAAACGACTATCAGTTTGGACGCATGACTGCGTGACACGAAATCGGCAACCGCTCCTGTTAATGTTTATCTCACTTTCGAATTAATACTATACCATGGGTTTACGATCGCTTCTTGAAACATATAAAATTATGTTTTTCAGGCTTTCGGAACAGTTACCTCCCAGCACACCAACGCGCATAAAGAGGGCGAGGGAGATGTGTGCTGTCATCCACCAATTTCTGTCAAGACTGCAAGCGATTCGACCCATGATGCTGCACGAAAATTGGCTTCAAGATAAAGTTTGTTTCCCATAACCCAGCGACGTCCCTGACAGGCAGCACATCACACCCAGTTCCCACCAGACATCCCGGCAGTCGGCCAAGGAATCCTGTAAATGATGTTGATGCATCCCGAAATAACGTTTGCACAAACCACCCATCGAAGCTCCGCCGCTTAGTGAAGCAGGCCCGCAAGCGCTTGTTCATTCCGATTTACATCGCGTTGATTCGAATCATGATTCAAGCGCCACTCTGTTCGATTCACAGTCAATCAGAAGCAGCCATGCCAATGTATCTGAATCAAGAGCTGTCTGGAATCATTCATGGAAGTGATCCAAACGCTGAATCGGCCCCAATAATCTTTCGTCCTAATTTCTTGATCTTTATTCGCACGCGTTTACTCGCACATGACACACACGATACACAATTTTTAAAAAATGAGGCAAGCACCTTACTTTATTAAACAAGACGAGGTGAATGCCGAGGCTGAATTTCAATGACATTTAGGTCATAATCAGCAATGCAACTGTACATGTGTCCGCAATATTTTGTCCACAAATACGAACAGCAAAAACTTTAAACACGTGGTAATAAAATCGCCCGTAAAACTTATTTCTGTGCGGAATTTCATCATGTACTGGACCTCATTTTGCACTCATCCTTTTAGTGGTATTATAACCTGTGGGGACCCTCAAGACCCCCACAGGAAGCCTCAATGGAGACGCCAAATGCCAAGGCGTCCCCGAAACAGCTGTATAGGACCTTTATGAGCCCCTGGTTATTGTAGCTTCGGGGATCTCCAGCTGGCTAAAATGAGTAAAAAAAACACATCCTCAGAGGGTTCCGCAGTGCCGCCAGCGGCTCGTAAGTCCAAAGAGGTCATTTCAGACATTTCCCCCCCCCTCCCCTCGAAAGCCGACGACCTGAAAGCTACCCTTGAATATGCTAAATGTGGACTTAAAATGATGGAGGGAGGAGGATTTTATTCCGCGGTGGTCGTGTGAAGATGCTGATAGAAATTTTGCATTCATGGCATTACCAGCTAGAAAAAAAAATGCCGTCATGCTGATTCAAACTTTGCATTCCACTACAATGCCAGCTAGGAGTAAATACTGTTTATTTTGGAAACTTGTGACCCACTCGATTGCTGCCATGCCCAATCGATTGCTGCCGCCCACTAACCGCCCGCTTATTTTTTTTTCTGCAACGCGTGGCGTATACATTTATTTAAATCCATGAATTCCTTAGCCTTGGAAGTGATACTTGCTTGAATAATGTAAAGCCGTTATACACAGTTAGGCCCAATCATGGTTCGAGTTTTATTTTGCAATGAACTTGAGTTGAACGGAACGGTTGTGAATAAGTTGCGGTGCTTTGAAAGGGGATATTTTTTCACTTCACGCAATTTACGGAAATTCATTGAGATGTCAATACCGCCATGTACCCATTGAGCAACTTTTCAAACTCGCCGCGCCAAACAGAGAAGTTTTCAGGTGTCTGCACATGTGTCTAAAGTCACGGACGCACGGACTGAAACGATGCCTCTCTTGCTGTTGCCCCCCGCCCCCCACACACCCCTTTTGCCATTCGCGCAGCTTCCGGAGAAGCGTTAGTTACAGGACATGGTGGGATCCAGGAGCGGCAGCGCAACCAGATTTTGCGTCGGGGGAGGGAGGGGGGTTGACGACCATGATTTGCGATTGGAAGAGCTTCCAGGATTGCGATCTTTACGACCGAGTCCCAGCCGTATTGATAAACCCGCGAACTGTGAACAAAGTAGCAGACCCCACAAACGCTGAAAGGTACAGTATTTAGCGCATCAGCGAGCTATTGATGTTGTTTTGCTCTGGTGCCTTGAGCAATTGTTTCGGCTATGTATCATACATATTCACTGGGGTTTTCGCTAGTTTCCTTGCTACATCGCGGCTGTTGGGCTGTGCATGTCACTGCCCTTGACAGTGTTTATGTTGTTTAAAGAATTAAAATAGCTTCCATGATCACCAGATACCGGCAATATCTTCACTAGTATCGTGAAAAACGGCGCTCAAACCTGCCTGGTACATACCGGCAATGCCTCGGCAGCTGGTCCATATCGGCAATGCCTCGGCAGCTGGCCCATACCGGCAATGCCTCGGCAGCTGGTCCATACCGGCGATGCCTCGGCGGCTGGTGCATGCCGGCAATGCCTCTGCAGCTGGTCCATATCGGCAATGCCTCGGCAGCTGGTCCATATCGGCAATGCCTCCCAAGGGCAGCCAGTGTCTTTTTACCAATGGTCCAGCGCTTGGTGCTGGTCAGCTGGTCAGTGGGCAGCCCGCTGCAGTAATCAGTGGCGGATCCAGAGAGGGGAACGGGGCCATGCCCCCCTTGGGCCCCGCAGGAGCCCATAGGTTCCCAAGGGACCTAAAGCCGGTAAAACAGACGCATTTTTAAACAATGGCACAACAAGTTGGGACGTCCTCCAGGCGACCGGGGACAGTAGCAAGCGAAAGTGAAAACCCACGAGCTGACGTAACCTATTATTCACTGACTGTAAAAGTAGTGATTGAGAGATTTTAAGGCTCATTACGCTGTCAAGAGGCCTTACGCTGTTTCCGGGAGCCCTGTATGTCCGCTTGAAGGGTACAAATTCGATCGCCAAGAAGTCTTCCACGTTGCCCTTGATTTTCTACATTTGATCGGGGGATCCTGGGCTGTTGGTGGGGCCCTTTCTACTAGCATACCGGGACATTCTTGTCGGTCAGGGGTCTTCCACGGATTTTCTCCATGCATCCCAAGGGCTCTAAACGCTATAGCCGGGGGCCCTATCCTGCAGGGGCATTCTCCCCTGCTCAGTGGCCCCTTATGTTAGTCTCGGTTAAACTACCAACACACTCACGATATATTCATGGACCCTCCCTCCCCGTCACTTGAGCAGGACCCTACGCTACTGTTGGGGCCCCCATCTCTTAACCTGTTTGGGCACACTCGATTGTTCGGAAACCCTCTATGTTGGGTCTCGGGTACTTTCCAATGGAATGAAGAGCCCTACGCTCAAGTGTGGGGTCCATCTGTTAATTTGTTTTTGGCGCGCTCTATCCTTCGGGGATTATTCACATTTTGTTTTGGGTGCTTCTAAACTCCCTTGGAGGGCCTCTGCTCTTGTTGGGGGCCCATCTGTTAAACTGCTCGAACACGCTTGACCGCTCGGGGACCCCCCGCAGTGGGTCTCAGTAGTTTCTTATAAATGGAGAGTCCTGCGCTCTTGTCGGGGCACCATCCATAAACCTGTTTGGGCACATTCGATTGCCCGCTGGTCCCCCACATTGGGTCTTGGGTGCCTCTAATTTTCTAATGTTGGGTACTTCCTATTTGACTGAAGGGCTCTATGCTATCAACAGAGACCCGATCTGTTGAGATGTTCCGCCAGTGGCGGATCCAGAGAGGAGCGGGACCATGCTCCCCTTGTGCCCCGAAGAGGCCCAGGGGGGGGGGGGGCTGGAAAGGATACAATTGACTGAACGGATGCAATTTTATAACATAAAACAGAACAAAATTGAAAGACCTTGGGCCTTCAGACCGCCAAGAGCAGTCGGAAACAAAAGTGAAGAACCCGTGGGAAGACAATAACAATTATTCGCTGATTCAAGGGGTGGTGATTGGAAAAGACACTAAGGCTCGGTACGGTGTCTAGAGACCCTACGCTGCTGCCAAGGGCCCTGTTTATCACTGGCCGGGTCAATACGATTGCCAAGGAGCCTTCCACGTTGACCTTGATCTCTCCGCATTTTCTCGCAGGGCGCTACGCTGCTGCTGGGGCACTATCTGGTAACATGCCTGGGCACTCTCGATTAATCAGGAGCCCTCTATGGTTTCTTTCCATTCGCCCGAAATGCTATATACACTTTTGCCGGGTCCCATATGCCGTGGTACACTAAGCTGCTCAAGGGCTCTTCATATTAGTACTGGGTTCTTTCCACTTAATCGGAGGGCCCTGTGCTGTTGCTGGAGCTCATATACGGCAAGGCACCGGGCCACTCAATGCTCAGGGCCCCCTATATTGATCTAGGGCTTTCCCTTTGATCTTTTTCGCGGGTGACCCTTCACTCCTATCGGGGCCCTTTCTGCTAACCTGTCCGGGCACTCTTGATCGCACAGGGGTATTCATTCGCGCACACTGATGTCGGGTAATTCCCCTTTGCTCAGAGCGCTTGTGCTCTGGCCAGAGTCCTATATGTCAGCCTACGGGGCACTCCCGATCGCTCAAGGGCCCACCAAATGGTCTTGAGTTCTTCTCAGTTGCTCTGAAGACCCTGTATTTATTGACAGAAGCCTCTTTGCAGGCCTGCGCTACCCTCGACCGCTCAGTAGCAGTCTCCATTGGTCTTGGATTTTCCCAGCTTATCAGAGCGCCTACGCCATTGACTGGGCACTCTTGATCGCCCTCGGCTCCTCCACACTAGTTGTGACCTCTTCAGAGGAAGTCAGAGGGATCTTACACTGGTGCTGAAAGCTCCAGGTGTGTTTGCGAGCGCAGGGGCGTTTCGCCTGCCCGTGTGCACAAACCTGACTAAACTACTCCATGTACACTAGTCTAAGACTACAGGATGACAACTTCCCCTGATGCCTCACCCTTACAGCGGCAATACGGCTCGCCTCGATGCAATTGTACGCACCATTGTCGGACATAATTTTATGCTCCGCCAATGTCATGTATGTCTTTCGTTGGTTATTCAACTGGTGACACATACTATGCCTGCGCATCACGTTCTTGATACATTTTGAGCTCTAGAATATTTTGTACTTCTTTACAACAAAGGAAAAGCTCTTTAACAGTCGTCAGTCATCAGCTGGTCACATCGCCCAGCCGTCCAGCCGTCAATAAGCTGGATATCAAGTTCGCGTTTGATTTTGATGGCATTCAGCAGCCAAATTCAGTTTATTTTTTTCTGTTTTCTCTGAAATACTTCACCTCAAAATGACAAAAATCACCACGAACTGGAGAAAATGAACAAGCTCCATGTATGTCCTTCCGTAGGACACTTAGTTTTCTAGAGGTGCGGACAGCAAGATTTGTTTCGTATGGTCAGAACCTGTTTGGAAATGCGATTGTTTCCATGCAAGAATATGTCATGATAGCTCAAATTTGACGGAAGTCTGTTGTGCTATGCATCAGCCGCTCGCTGTTTTTACGCTGATTGATGCGACAAAGCGGGACATTGCCACAAGAGATGTAAATGTTTGCTTTCGGCCTCACCCGGGAGTCAGCTGACTCAGCCTGCGGCCTCACCTGAGAGTCAGTTGAATGCCTGCGGCCTCACCTGGGAGTCATCTGCATGCTTTCGGCCTCACCTTTGAGTCAGTTGAATGTCTTTGGTCTCACTTGAGTCAGTTGAATGCGTGCAGTGGCCGGACGTAGACAAGTCAAACTGAAGTTGACATTGAGCCTGGCCCTGCCGGCTGCTCTCGCCGAGCAGCCAGACCAATGGCGTCTCTTCTGGCTGCGGTGGGCGGAGTCGGGCGCGTTGGCATCGGCCGGAGCGGCACCACCGCCGACGCAGCACTCGTCTGCAGATCAATGGCACCGCTTCAGAGCCCCGCGATTACGGCTGGAAAGTTCTCAAAGCAACTAGGGCACACAGTGGGGGCGTTGTGACGGTTCACAACCTCCTCGCATTTATGACCCAGTTGAGGTGTTTGGGGAGGCTCAAATTAGCAAATGTGTGGAAGTATCATCGATACCAGTAATGGGTATTGATCGAATATACACTACAGAGCAGACCTGAGGTAGCTTCGGATGGAACAAGTCGGTCAATGCGCATAAGCAAATTAGGTAATATCTTGGCAAGTAACCCAAGGCATTGCGAAATATGAAAACATATCTCGAACAACAACTGACTTACACAAATTCAAAGCGACCAAAGGGAAAGGTGAATACAAAATGAGCGGACGAAAAGATATGGACTGTAGAAGGGCACAAATGAGAAAGGTAAAAAGACAAAGGGTTGAGGGGAAAGCGTTTCTAAAGAAATAATAGTCCAAACTTCAACATATCAGCGTTCTGAACGCAAAAAGATTAAGTCATCTTAGGCTAACAGACAGAGTCCAAACCAAATGAATTGTCTTTTTTGCGCAAATATGAAACACCATTTATATGCATACGTCTGACATTGCTCGGCTATCCACCCATGTCACTGTGCAGATCGAACAGTGTTGCATGAATCCAAAATTTTTACGGAAGCCAGGTACGCATGTTGGATGTGTACTGGCAAATGAACTTCCTGTATTGGGAGCGGTGTGCGCCTGACACGTGTAACACCACACACTGAGACCTATGGGTTTACCATGGTTGTGTGAAAATGCGAAGCGCAAGAAGCTGGAAAATGCCAATTCAAATAGAGATATTCCATGGGGTCACGATTTGTCCCGGGACAAAACCATCAAACTTGGCCGACAAATGTAATCACTGGCGTATGACACGAGTTTAGTGTTGCACGTACCACGTGTCACGTGCAAGCGCTAAAGGATTCGTCCTTGTTTTTGAGGTTTTGGAAGCTATTCATCTCAGGCACAAGGTTTGATTAAATCAACAGGCCGCTGTATCGTGTCCCGAATCATGTGAAACCAACTTCAAAAAACATGTCTCCGTTGTTTAATACGGGACAGCGGATTGGTTGTCAAACGGGGGTAGTCATCGCGAAGCTTATATCTTGCCCACAAGTCAGAACACATAACCCCCACCTTAACCTGGAGCTATTGCTGCCTTAAATTCAACATGCTGATTTAACTTGTTTTCGGGGTAGTCGTCACAAAGCTGATATCTTGCCCACTTCAAGTCAGAAAACATAAAGCCTGCCTTAACCTGGAGCTACTGTACCCATTAGTTCAACAAGTTGATTCAAATTGTTTTCACACTGGACCTCGTCGGGCCGGGTGCTGATGCTTCCCCCATCGGCCGTCAGCTGAGGCCCCACCAGCCCCCTACAGAGCTGGCGCGGCCCCCGCGGCCGTCACGTGCCGGGCTGGGGCGCGGCCATGGGGCGTGAAATCGCTGGCGCTGCCGACGGCGGTCGACCGGGCGCCGTTTCAGCGTCGCTGAGGTCGGTTATTGGTGCCGCACGTGGCCGAGTTGAGCCCTAATCGGCTTAGGCGGCGGCTCATAGCGTGGTGGACCCACTCTGATGCCACAGAGAGAAAGTTCAGACGTTATTGAATTGCGATGTTTCAGGATGAAGGCAATAAACTGTGAATTAGTCGAATAAATTGATGGAATTCGCGGAACGAATGGTGGTTGGTACACCCACCGTGCGTCAATTGAAGCTATCGACTAAAGCAAGCTTGAAGGTGATTAGAAATTATATTTCAACAGCTTGTTACCGAATCTTTAGCAGTTCGTTTTGCATATAAATCTGTTAACCAACAAATAATCTGCATAGAAAACTGCTAAGATTTAGGCTTAATGATAAGTGGTATTCAAACGTCACTGCCAAACTCTACATGTATGGTATTGTTATCGACAGATTAGGTTTGTTGTCTGCGAATGAACCAAATTGTTTTGGTTGCGACTTGCGAGCCATCGTATGATCTTTCCCCCTAATGTTAGATCTGCTGGCTTTCATTTCACTTACAATCTGAATTTAGCAAAATTCCACATGCTTCCTTTTTGTTGACGATGTTTGATATTCGCCGTGTAGACGATGTTTTTCCCTGGAAAGCCTGGCATGTCCCTGGCATTGAGCCTAAGGGAATCACCTCCGTTGAAGCGTCCTGCCCGCAAAGCCTTTACGAGATTGGTTAGAAATGCAAGGCGTCACACATTTATTCCGACCATTTATTTTGTTCGCAGTAACTCAAAGCTAAATGCTTCGTAACTAGCATTGACTTTGTTGTTTATGCACAACCTTGGCCGGTTTTCCCTCCCGGTCCCCTTGGTCGTCCCCGAAGTCCCTGGCATTCGCGGACTCCAGTGTCGTCCCAACCCTGCATGTGCGGTATCGGGAGTGCAGCCCGCAGGCCCTCCTTCGAGTCGACCCGGAAAACGACCCTTCGACCCGACCCGTCGAAGCTTCCTAACCGCCAGCGAGTTAAGGGGCTACTTGACAATCGTTGTGCCCCTTCCCCTGGTTGTTTCTGGAGCTTCGTCACGATTCATTAAATTCAGTGGTCATGCATCATGTGGTCACAATCCTTCCTAACTGTCGCCAACGCGCGTACTTTTCTGTGAGACAACTCGATCATTTCGTAGGACATCTTAACTCCTTGGCGGTGCAAACCGTCCCGGTAACACTGCACATCCCTCCAGGGTTCTGGTTAGTTTAGCGGCCAGAACTATCTCGAATAACACCAACCGTTTCTGGATGTGGGACCACTTGACCTGAGCAGCGGCTGCCTTCCCTCCTTCCCTCCATTTCTCTCCTCGTCTTCCTCCACTTTCCAGTCCCTCACTCCAGCGTCGGTCGACTCCTCGCGGCAACCGGCCGGATTGGCGCCTTATCAGCGAGCCGCAGCGACCGCCTGCCCCGAGGCGATTACGGCCCAATCGACGCCGTCCTCACGGATGAAGGCCTCGGGGCCGCACGGCCGGTCGACCTGACGCAGAGAGATGGCGGTAGGCGTCGACGGCGTAGGTGAGCTGCATACTTTTCGGCATGTGCGCCGTAGGCTGGAAGAACGCTCCTGTCTTGATGCGAAGTATTGAAAAAAGAACAACGGGAAAGGATTCTCCTTATCATGCCGAAACATTGTAGACAAAGATGCGACGAAATTTCAACACAAATGTTTGGGTAATGAGGTACATGCGCGATAGGTACAGCAATTAAGTACCTTCGCAGGCAAAAAAGAACAGCATAAGTCAGACGTAACGTTTATAAAACGGCTAGAAAATGGCTCCAATTTTCAGATTCTTATCGGCCATGATAGTTGCCATGGCAACGGTAACAGCATTTCGTGATTGGCACTTGCATGCCTTACAAGCATTTCAGTCCCTTCACAAAGCCGTGCTGAGAACAGATCGATTCAGTATTGAGTTGCATTGGTTTGGTTATGATCAAGGAAGTGTCGCTTTGAGCACAATCGATTCTAATTTCATTATGCTGGCGGGTTGTTTTCCAGTGGGCGTTAGTGATGTGTCTTGGCGCCACAGCTTTCGAATGAGCAAATGAATATTGTGCTAACGTAAACCCATCACTATAGTTAAATAATAGCTGACATATCACGGAAAGATTGTCCTGTCGCTTTGCTTGTTCGCCTTGGAGAGCGTGGAAACGTGCATATTCTAGTCTCTTCATTCAAACTGGCTATGTGCTTTAAACTTCTGAAATTAGCGTAGTACATGCGCTTGAGATTTTAACTCCTTTGAAACAGAACCGTCGGCAGTGAAGAATCTCAGTCTATGAAGATGGTAGCGCAGTCGACAAACGAAAACGACACCACGCAGGAGAACGCCCCTCGCTTCAGCTCTCCGAGCTCGAGCTTTCCACAACCTTCGGACCAGCAGCGGAGACGAACGCTGGGCAAATGCGAGCCCTACAAACCTGACCCTGTCGGCGCAAGGCCTGTCGCTACTTTTGTCAGATTCTTGCCAACATCATCCTTTGATCACGAATGCATCAAGGTGGACACGGAAGCCAACGTAAGATAATCTATGGCATCGTGCCTTAACTTTATGGTAAATAACAAATATTTACGGGAAAGAACCATCATTCCGAGTGCTTTTTTAAAGGAAAGGGATTTGAAAGATTATTGAAAAAGAATGTTGTGAATTCTAGAATATAAGAAGTCGTAGAAGTTTCGGTGCATTGTCCTGCTTAATTTCACATAATTCTCTTCTTGGGCATTGCCTTTCATGACTCAAAATTCTGCGAGGTCGTTGTGCGTGCATGGACACCGTCGGGTGACAATGCGGCAGTTGCGCTTTTGTTTATGATTATGCTGTGTATAGCGTTACATCCGGAAGCAATGTGTGGAAGGGGCAATATTTTGATTGTTCTGGATTGCTCTGGCTGCAAAGTTGCCTTTTGTAAACTTGCTCCGGTAAACGTTTCCAAAGGATGGAAATTGGGAATGCTTATTGGGAATGTCCCTGCATGCAGTCGTTTCTGTGTTGCTGTTGCAGACGGTGGGCATAGAATGCGGCGCGGCCACTGGCAAACTTCTTTGCTCGAAGAACCCTCCTCGATCTCGAATGATGTCTTTGAACCAGAAGTTTTTGTCCTTCGGTGCAAATAGTGTGTTCCTGAACGCAAGTCAGGAGGACTTCTTTAACAACGTCATGCAAGATATGGTGGACAAGTAAATACGCCATCTGTGATATCGTCCTTTTCGTTCGCCATTTAGTTCTCACTTGGAGCATGAAGTAAATATGTGGTATCGTCTCTTTCGATTGCCATTTAGTTCCCATCTGAAGCACATGAAATCGCTTCTGGCCCCTTTAATGTTTTTACGTGGTGAAATAAACAGCATTCTTCAGAAACCACTGTAAATGCATTGCTGTACTACACAATTAATCGCGTTATGGACGAAACTGGCACGTCTGATGATTTGCCATTCAAGGGCAAAGTGATGTTAACGACGCAAAAAACGCATTTCTCTGTTCTTTGTAGAATGCTGTTGGCCACTAGCACCTCAAATTTTTCCACGACCCCAAAAATGTCAGTAATGCTCTGAATGTGTGACTTTACTGGGGAGGCAAGCTGGCGCTGTTCGTCCGGTCGACTCAGCCCTTGTGACCGGGCCCAGACACGTTAAGAACGTGTGGGCCTATACCACTGACCGCATGAGGTAAGTTGCCTGAAAACGCTTGAGAGTGAGTGCAAGTACGTGAATGTCGGGACGCTTTTGTCTTTTGCAAAATGTATTGCAAGGACGTGTGTGCTTTCCAGATCGCTGGATGGCTACAGTGGAACTATCATCGCCTGTGGATCGGTGGGGACCGGCAAGACCTACACCTTGTTCTCTCCCAAGGAGAAGTACCAGGTGCGAACCAGGTGCCTGACTTGTCGAGCTGCTGTGTCCGTCACCGACAACGAGCCGGCCGAGCCGTGGGCTAGAGTAGAGCGAACAGTGATGCGATGTAGGGAGGGGCACAGTCGAGAGATCGCAGATGAACCAACTCGGTTAATACATGGGCTCTTCGAGTCACTTCCAAGAGGCATCTCAGATCATACAAAATGGCTCGAAAAATCGCTCAAAAGATCAACGGCTAGAAGCTGACGTGAGTTGCTGTCATGCATCCTTTCCGGCTTGAAATAACAAAGCAATGCTCTAAGTGTCATCTGTAACAAGAGCTGTCGCCACATCAATTATATTTAATTCCATCGTGTCATATCACTCGAGATGCGCACGCCTGACCAACGCCACCTTTGTGGCGTTGGTCGTCTGTATTTCGTTCAGGGTATCGTTTAGGGCATAGCTTAGGGCCATCTGTATTTCGTTTAGGGTATCATTTAGGGTATCGTTTAGGACATCTGTATTTCGTTTCGCCATTGCGCGCTGCCGCGCTGCCGCAGCCGGACTGAAGCTGCCGCTGTTTCAGTACCGCGGCCTGGTGGCGCGCTGCGTGGAGCGCCTCTTCAAGACACTGGCGGAGTGGGACGAGCGCACCGCTGCCATCTCCATGTCCTTCATCGAAGTGGTCGGCGAGACTGTCTATGACCTGCTGCGACCCAAAAAACCAAGCGTCACCATCGTCGATGGCGGGAACACCCTGCGCTTGAATGTAACGTGTCGCAAGTACCATGGTGCACCGTGGTGCCTCTAGGAGCTGACGTGTAGGAGCCAGTCCGAATGACGAAGTCTTGCCTCCGTAGCGCTCTTGCGGTGTCACAAATATGTTACAAGGGTTGTCAATTTGCCAAAGCGGATACGCTACCAACATTGAACTAGCTGTCGACAGACTGCTACTTTTGGACGCATCCACAAAACCACAGTGAGAGCAAAGTACAACGAATTAAGTGATGTGTAGATGCCAATTGCAAGCCAGTAAGCTATAGATGTTTTGTGACTAACAACCAGGGTATCAGTTGAAAACACTACAAAGGAAGGTTTGATGCCGAAATGTGTACCTTAGACTATATCATGAGTGACTGTGTATTCAACAATGACCAGCCAGCCCCTGTAAGCTGCGGATTCGCTTCCACTTTCGGATTATGATGTCCCACAGCCGAAGGTGGTACTAGACAGCACACTGGGCGACAAATACAGTATAGCCAGCCACAGCCATACCGTTGCAGGGTATGTTTTCCGAGCGAGTGGTGACGGCGGAGTCGGCGCTGGTGGCGCTGTTCCGTGGCTGCGCGCTGCGCACGACCCACCAGCACCCGCGGAACTCCGCCGGCAGCTCCACCGGCCACGCCATCCTCACGCTCAGCGTCGAGTCGCGCAGCCTGGTGGAGACAGAGCCGTTCGACCGGCACGCCGAGGTGAGACATAGCAGCCAGTCAGCAGCGCTGGAGCCGTTTGACCAGCACGCCGAGGCGAGGAACATCTGCCAGTCAGCAGCGCTGGAGCCGTTTGACCGGCACGCCGAGGTGATGCTTATCAGCCAGTCAGCAGCGCTGGAGCCGTTTGACCGGCACGCCAAGGTGATTCACAGCAGCCAGTCAGCAGTGCTGGAGCCGTTTGACGGGCACTCCGAGGTGAGGCCCAGCAGCCAGTCAGCAGCGCTGGAGCCCTTTGACCGGCACGCAGGGGTGATGCATATCAGGCAGTCAGCAGCGCTGGTGCAGAGCTTGGTAGCCATTGATGCGATCTACTCTGGCTGTGCATCCTCTGCTCCAGGACCGAAGTCAGACACCACTTTGTCCTCCGCGTACAGTGTGGTATGGTCTGAGCAAGGAGACTTCCTGGAGGCAGGACGTCCAAAAAATGCTCCGCGCTTTTGAAATACGTGGCGAAGATGTACGGCTGCGTCATCTAAACAATAATGTTAGTTATTCTGCAAATATAGCTCAAAGTGAAGACGAATTAAATGAACACATATACACCCGACTGCCCCATGAAAACAGCCCGCATCGGTGCGCTAGAACATGAAACCGTTTGATTTCATCTAGCCAATCGGTCGCACATTTGCACAGTTCTGCAGAAGATCACGCACGACTCCTTGGGGTGCCAAATATACATGTCGGATGATCCATAACTTTCACCAACCATAGAAGAGGCTAACTGTCCCAGTCGGTTGTTGGAAGATCGTCAAGAACCAGGGGAATACCAAGAGCCAAGGCCAAAGCTTGTAAACTTGCCGTCATGGCGTAATCAAGGGCAAAATGCCCACCTACAAGCTCCGTATCTCCCTCAAATTTGTAATGGGCTCATCAGTTTTGCCGAATTTGCAGGAGTGGTAGGATGTCATGTGACCTATAAGAGCTTATTGCTTATTGTTGGGAAAAATTCGGGATCAAGGGCCAGGGGTCAGGTTCACGTTGTGCCTTTTTTAGCATTGACGTACACTTGAGCCCAATTTAATCCTGCATGACCATTTGCTGTCGACGCGTCCTGAAACTCCAGACACCAGTTTGATGCCCAGATGTTAACAATAGAACTGAGAGGTGCTAAAATGCCGTCCAAGCACATGCAGCCTGGGCTCAGTTTCCGGCCCACTTCTATGTGACCGTGTTGACCCCAAAGTACGATCTCTACAAAACCAAAACTAACTGTCCCTCTGGCCTTTGTTTGTCACTGCCCCAATTCCATTTGGTTTACTGTTGACACTTCGAGATATGGAAGCTATGTCATGTAGTGAAGGAGCAAATGGGACTGACAAACACCGAAATTTTTAGACGGACGCTAGTGCTTACGCTGGTAAATATTTTGATCGTTGTAAAGCTTAAATCGACCATTAAGCTTTTTGGAAATATTGAGCACTCGATCCTTTGAGCCTGAATTTGACCTTGAACAGTAGCCTTGAGAGATGGGATACTTTTACTAATGCCAATGCATACAGCAGTGATTTTTCCGACATGGAGAAGACTCACATCGACTGGTATTTTTTGGGTGATAGAGTTTCCGTCTTTTAAGAATAAATTTGGCCTTGAAGGGTGACCTTGAAGGGTCAGGACTTCTTAACGGATGCTAGTTTATGCGCCAGTGATTTTTCTGATGCTTAGAATTCCAGATCGGCCGGTTGTATGTGGGTGGTATGGAATTCGCCGGCCATTGAGCCCGAACTTAGGGTTTTCAAGTATTATAATATTCACCACTACGTGAACTACCATGCGTCAAAAACCAACACCTTCCGAAGTCCTCTTTCAAGGCCATATTCAGGATTAAAGGATGGAAAACTCCATATTACCAAAAATAACCGCCCGATTTGTACTTTTCAAGCATTACAGTATTCACCAGCGCAAGCGCTAGCGTGCGTCCAAAACTTTGACCCCTCAAGGTCACCCTTTAAGGTAAAATTCAGTCTCACCGGACGAAGAAATCAATAACACGAAAAATTAGCGGCTGCTTTGGGATTTTTGAGTGGCAGAAAAATCACTAGTGTATGAAATAGTGAAAAGGTCCTGACCACTCAAGGCCATTATTCAGGTTAAAATTTAGGCTGAAATGACGGGAAACTCAATGTTATCAGAAACTCTGGGGATTTCGAATTTGTTAGTACCGGAGTACCTACTACAGGATTAACTATCATCCGTCAAAAGGAACTTTTCTCATGGTTACCTTTCAAGCTCAAATTTAGGCTCAAAGAACGGGAACTTGATATCACAAAAAATACCGGCCGATTTCAACTTTTCAAGCATCAGAATATTCACCAGTGAAGGAACTAGCATCCGTCAAAAAGCCCTTACCTATCAAAGCCAATCCAACAAAGTTGAATTCAGCCTCAACTGACGGAGAGCTCGTGTGATCAAAAGCTTGGTTGTCAATTTCAACTTTTCAAACATCTGAATATTTGTCAGCACAAGAACTAGGGTGCGTCGAAAGGCCCTGAAGACTCAAGGTCATCCTGCAAGGTCAAATTCATTCCGCGATTTAGTTAGCGACGATTTACGATGACGATGACGATGCATGATGACGGTGATTCCAATGTTACTGAAAATGCGCCTTTTGGTCAATTATGGCACGAGAACAGCAAAAATAACCTTTTGGGAGGATGGGAGGGGGAGAGTTCTTCCACATACGAAAAAATCTTGAACATGTGACACCCCAGTTTTGGCCCCCAATTTTAGTGTCTTGGGGAGGATGTATTTCTCGCTTGTTTTGAGAATCTAATTCCTGACTGACACTGGTTCCTGACTTCATGGCAACCAATGGATCCACAAGTTCATGGGACGAAATTAGGGACAGGATTACACCGGCGTCATGTCCACCTTAAACATCCGCATCGACAAGATTATTATTACTAGATTAGAAGATTTACAAGATTATTAAAGATTATTATACTATTGCAATTTCAGAATCAGAGTAACTCCGAAAATTTGCTTACGTTTTGAGCGGTGCCCTCTTCCACCTAGTGGGCGTCTAAAAGGATAGCGTTCAGCGCAACTTTGCTGGCGGAAAAATGTTTTTTCGTGCACGAATCGCTCAGTGTCAGTCATCTAGTCGCGCGGAAAGAATATTCTGGCTGCCCTGATAAGTCATTCCAGAGTTTGTGGTAAAGTGGTTACTCCCGACAACTTAGTCGTAGCGGGAACTCTTGCATTTACCCGGCCAGTGGGGGTAAATGTCGCCTACCCATGTACTGCAGATGACGTAAGCTAGGATCAGGCACTGTTTACCATGACATCATGGTTGACAGGGAAAGAAGCAGAAGGCCATCTCATTCAGAATTTCAGACTTGGATTAAAAGCACGTTAGGGGAGACAAGGGAGAGTTGCATCATCTTTATTCAGAGCTCAGCTATGACATAACTACTGAGGATGGTGGACCAATGCGTGTATCCCTGCAGACGATTATAGCCTTCAGCTACATATAAAATGTTAAAATCTGGGAGAACGTCCTCACTTTTTGTTAACTGACATCGGTACGAACACGTTTCAATGATACAAACTGGCCTGCTCTTGGAGCAATTGGTATCACATGGTGGGGGGAAGTTATATCAATTTTGTAACTAGAGTAGGTTGAATCGCGAGCAAGCTGAACGTGTTACGATATGCGAGTAAAAAATGCCCGTCACAATTCGTCGTGATTCCCACATGAGAAATATTTTCCCTTTCTAGTCAGCCAGTGTTTACTTTACAACTACTATCACCCTCGGTTTTGGTGCTCGGGTAGGTATTGTGGATCTGGCATAGGTACTGCAGATGCCGATGTATTGTCTGGATGGCAAAGAGTGGCGGTAATTATTTCATTGAATCATTGATAATAAGTCAGACAGTGACATCTTTGTCGGTGCAATGTATCACTGACACCATATGCCCCATGCACAGCTGGTACAACATGTACTGTCCGCCATCTTGGAAGAAAGCTTGCAACCACCCCGAAATCCTTCGCGAGCAGTCGCCAGACGTTTTGGCGGCATGTACAACACACGCGCTTCCTACCAATCCGTACAACATTCCACTTAGCCTGCCTTTGTCAGAAAAGTTTGAGAACGCATTTCCACCGATTGCTAGAACTTTCAGCGATATGTAAAAAGATATTCTGTCGCGCTCACCCCAAGACGCGAGCACGCATGCAGGCGGAAGTACATTGAAAGATAGAGGGGGCTGCTGTGCGTCGGCCGCGTGATTCACGACCATCTGCCGCATGTGTGTAGAGTAAATCGCTCTGATATAACTCATTCCACCCTCCGCTACTTCCAGCAAAGCTCACGCTATAGGAGTAACACTTCCGCAACTATACCCTTGTCATGAGCTTTTTAGCCATGAGTTATCTGAGCGTAGGCAAAATTGTTTTAGTGTAGGCATATGCATGCTTTTTTGTCATGTATCTGACAGAGTGTATCATATCATGATAACAATCCACCTTTGAGAAGGCAAGCTCAGATAAATTTTCTCACGATTAGAGCTTAAATACACCGGTCTTTACATTCCCTGCTTGAATACAACCGGTCTACCCACCTCGTGTTCTGACTTATTTATATTTAAGCTGATTCACACACATTTAGGCCCAATGAATGTATGTCAGTTTATAATACTGAGCTGGATGACGTGCTCATTCTGTGAATGACAGTTTGACGTGTTTATAGCGTAGTTGACATTGGCACTTCGTCAAGATGTTTGCAAAAGTTCCTGTCATGTTGTCCATGGCTAGCGTTCATGCGTTGCACGCACTGCATCACTTACTTCTGCACTTGTACTGGCTGCTGGGTGTGTATTTACGGGGCGTCCGTCTGGGCCACACGCCCCGAGCTGTATTTCAGCTGACGTTTGTGGACATGGCCGGCTTTGTTTCGGCAGCTGTTTTGTGTATGTATAGTGCCCGCCTGTGCCACATTTCCCCGGCTGTTTTCCAGCTGACGTTTGTGGACATGGCCGGCTTTGTTTTTGGCTGCTGGGTGTGTATGTAAAGCGCCCGCATGTGCCACACTTCCCGGCTGTTTTCCAGCTGACGTTTGTGGACATGGCCGGCTTTGAGAAGCTGCGCAGCTGGGAGAGCTGCTCCGGCCGGCTCATTCCCGGCGTCGTGGTCGGCGTCAACAAGTCCATGACCTTCCTGGAGCAGGTAGGCTTGGAAGGAGCAGACGCGTCTGACCATAGCCAGGGCGTTCAGGCCCCCAACGGTGGCCGCAGGGGGGAGCTTAACACATTGATCGGCACAGGGTTGGGGTGATCATTTTGGTCATGGTCATGCGTGCGGTGCTATTTGAGGACGCGTTCAGCGGTACAGCGGTGCAGTGGCTGGCAGTGGTGAGCTGTCGGTAAGGGACGCAGCAAACAGAGCATCCGACACACTCAGCGTTCCGTATCAGTTCATGAGCCCTGCACGCATCAGATTGCAGGCATGGTACTGCGGGCTCCGATGATGTACCCGGATGACTGAATGTGTGGCCATTATAGAAAGTTGTTTTGACAATAAATGCTCATACTTCTACGTCCGGACATATCTCCAGACTCAAGCTCACACGGAACAAGCGTGCACCTACTGCCTTCGCAATGGAAAATGTGGGGTTGAATTTAACTGGTTTAACTAGCGGCACGTACCTCTGTTTAAACCTGCTGACGACTTGTGAAAATTAGGTCATTCCTCGGTCATTCATGAATCTGACCTTTGATACCCGCGCATGGAAAGTGCTCATGCTGCTGGGCTGTGAAATGTGTACTGACAGCAGTTTGGCATATTTTAGAAACCCGCCATATCGTGACCTATGGCCCGTGGTTTTACACCGGGCCCTCACGGTCAGTTCGACCTAGGTTATCGGATTTGGGGCGTGCTGTGACCTGCCTGACCATGCCAGGCTAAGGTAGGCCAGGCCGAACCTCTCAGGTTGATGTGACCTGCCTGACCATGTCAGGCCGGGGTAGGCCAGGCTGGACCTCTCAGGTTGATGTGACCTGTCTGACCATGCCAGGTTGGGGTTGGCCAGGCCGGACATTTCAGATCGCTTCAGAGGTTTTTGAAAAAATTCTGGAACTTTACAATAGAACCGTGTAATTGGGGTGTAAAACAAATAAATTACTTCTTAAGAAGGAGATTTCCATGTTTAGTTGTTCCATCCACGACTGCACCGATGGAAAGACAGGCAGTGGATGCACCCAAATTTCGACCATTATCGGAAGCAAATGGAACCTGCCATGCTCCCGTATCAGAGGATTGTTATAAAAATAAATCTGTACCGACGTAGTGTGTCCGCAGCGCTAACTTTTAAGCGATATACACAGCATTTGTAAGAATCGATCGTCTTGCAATAGTTCCAGTCAAACTAAAACTCTATATAGTTTGCTTAATGTAATTTCGTTTTCAGCTGATCATGTCGATGGCAGAGAAGCGTTCATACCTTCCAGTGCGAGTTTCGAAGCTAACCCACATCCTGAAGTCGAAGATCGGTAACAAATGCGACACAAGGTAAGCTGCGACATCGGTTTGCGAGGTTCTTAAAGGGAGTATCCCACATTTGGGAAATGCTCCAGAAGCCTACTCCGGCGAAACCTCAGTACCAGTTACGCCTAAGAATAGCTCTGGGTAGTGCTGACATTTGATGCCTGTGCTAACGCGGCGCCATCAAGATATTATGGAATGATTTATTTGAAATATTCGCGAGTCAAAATTACGCTGACAATGTTTTGACACGGCACCGCACTTCTTTTTCTTAGTAGCCCCAGAGTGTCACCCTAGGTTGGACGAGCGACTATTCGCAGACCCTTCCCATTGAATATCTGTCAATCCTACCGCCACCTATCAACGCGTTTTCAAGTCAACTACGTGACCGCGGCGTGTAGCAGAAGTCTGGCCGGGGCCACCACCATAATATGCATCCATTACGAGTCGTTCTACACGAATGGCTTAATGTTCCGTTCGAGTCAATGTGCTGTATGTTGGATAGCAAAAACGACGATGCAACCATGATGAAAACGCATCAGGAACGTAATGAAGGGCACACAGGAAAACACTTCTCTCGATGTCACGCTAGTAAAATCTTTACAAAAACATAGCGCAACTATGGGAGGTCACAACGGCTGGCGGCAGGCGGCTCCAGGACGAGGCCACAAGATATGGAAACGCCCTGTGAGACATGGATAGTCAGAAAGAGGACAGCTCCAACGAGCCGGTCGCCGTTGGCCGGACACTCCAGGCCAGCAAAATTGCCATCCTTTCATCTTAACCACTCCTACATTACATCATCCCCCTTGCCGTCCGTGAAGATGCTGGGAGCTACCTTCGGCCGTATCCTGCCCTGATAACAGGCCATCAACATCAGTACAACATCAACAAGATCAAGTACAACATCATCCTGTTCAGCTATATCAATATCCGATTGATCATTTGATTTCATTTCAATCCCGCAAATTCCTTATCGGAGTTGACGTTTCCCTCTCGTCGAGTGCTGCTCTCAGTCTGGGGCGCGGACGCTGCCTGCTATCTCAGCCGCATGCGAAAGGTGAATATCGTGGTCTGGGTCATCCCGTGGGCACGGGGCCGGGATCACATCTCATCCACTTTGGAGTCGCTGGGGTGGCGCGGCATGAATAACTTTGCTACGCGCCTTCACCACACTGGCATCTTCCGGGCCATGAATGACCCTTGCGCTCCGGTGGCGGCCTGGTCGCTGCCCACCCCTGCGCCGTTGTTGGTCAGCGCGTCGCGAGATCGGTGGCGGCTGCCGCCCTCTGGCTGCCCGCTTTCCGGCTGAGACGAAGGAAAGACTGTGTGAAAGACTAAGATTGGCCCGCAGAGCGTCGACGTAATTTGTGGCCTCGTACTGAAACCGCCCGCCGTAGCCGTGGTGGATTCCCGGAGCCGTGCTGTGTTCATGTCCAGGCTTTACGAACATGACGTAGAGGAGAGTCTTTGTCTTTGTGCGCTTTTGTTACGTTATTGGTTTGTCCTTTATCATTGTTGCATATCCGTTCTTAAGGACAGTTTGAAGCCAATTGACTAGAATGAAACGTTAAGCCATAGATATCGAACGAACCGTGATGAATACAGGATAATGATGACCATTGCGGTAGCAGCCAGGGACGTCGCTTTAAAAACCTTCGGAAAGGCCTGAGCCCCTCACCCCTCACCCCCACCCACCCAAGTGCTGACTTGAAACCCCTTAATGCGTATAAGCTAACAGGGAGCACTGGGCCAACTGGATGCGGGAAATTATCTTAAAAGTTGGAATGCTAGGCAGCAGGCACCTAAACAATCCATTGATATTTTCATGTTCATTGTGTACCAAAAAGTTTCCTGCGGGCATCTCATGCCTTTGCCATGCGAACACCGTCATATGTTTAACCAGTCTGCGTATTCTTGACACGTTCGGACATTCTTGACGACAATAACTGCGTAAGTATTTGTACAAAGAGTAGTTTACCGCAATATGTGGCAATTTTTAAAAGTGCGAGATGGTCCAGATAAAACTTAACACATGTTTTCCCCTAAACAGTGTCAAGTGTGTTTGTTGCATAATGGCGGCTGTGGTGGTCATGCGATACGACCAGCGACGGCGGTAGTCATGAGTGATCCCTTACTAAGATATATTACGATCCTTTTTTACTGTAAATTGCACTCCATTCCAAGCAATTCATAAAACGCAGCTTATATTTACTTGAAATTGGAAGTCGTACCTCCACAGAAAAACAATGTTAAGCCTACGAAGTCTTAAAGAAGTGTTTTCAATTCTAACATTGGGAACGGGAATTCAAGAAAGCCAAAATCCGTGGGGGAATCAGGTTTTGGGATTAGGTTAGGTCGACATTTTCTGCTAAGTCCCCCCAACCGATTTTAGAAAGGAACACCCCTGGGGTAATTCGTAGCCAAGAGCTCTGTTGTGACGAGCTGCGATCACACCATGTGATTTGAAAACTCGTTGGCAGATGGCAGAAAAATCGGCAAGTATTCCCTGTTGAGGATCCACGAACAGTCGCTCCTCTAGTCCGCGACTGCTGTCGCCATGACAGCGGGCCGTTGTCAGCTATTGTGGACTAGAGGTACCACTGTTGAGCTGTTTTAACCGGCACATTGAGGGTCTGCAGGCCTAAAAAGTTTGAAGCGGTGCGTCACTATCAGAGTTAAAGAAACCGGGTGGAACAAAGTTCAGTTAAACACTGCAGTATAAAACAGAATACACTACATGTACAATGCATGCTAAATCTTCAGTTCATACTAAAATATAAAACATCTAGTTCATACCAAAAACTCCTTGATTTGACGATACGTCTCCCCCCAGTTTCTTCTGTGCTATTACCTGTTTCTCGGAGGTGCTGGGACACACCGTCTTCAGCATGTGGAACTTTGCGGTCTGTGGTTCCGGTGGCTTGTGTTTCCGCTTGCTGAAGGCCAGTTTTCCAGCTATCGGTGACGTCACCTTCACATTGCCAACTCCTGTCTTACCCATTCAGATATCCCAGGCGCTTGGAAACATTCCCTAGCCCATTTCATTTCCAAGTCCGGTAACCTATCTGGCCCACCCGATTTCCGTCCAATATCCCCAGTTCCTATTATCGACAAAGTGGTTGAGCGAGCCGTGCAACGGTGGTTTTACCACCACCTAGCGCATAACCATCTCCTTACATCTTCCCAGCACGGACTCCGTCCTCGTCACTCCGGAAACCACGTTAGTGTCGGCCTCCGACACCTTCTTGGCACCACTAATGGAGGGAGGTCTCACTTCTGTGCCTTTTTGATTTAAGTAAATGCTTTGACGGTATTTGATCACAAAATTTTGATTCAGAAGCTGCAGATGTACGGTACTGCAACCTCTTGGTTGGCCGCCTATCATCAGGGGCGCATCTAGGGTGTGTACCTGAATGATGGGTCAGGACACAGCGTGCTGTCACGGTCGGTTGTCAACAATATGGGCGTCTTCCAAGGTTCGGCATCAGGGCCAGTTCTTTTCACAGTTTGCTCGAATGGTCTGTCTTTGTACGCAGGAAACGCACACGTTTTCTTCAATATGCAGATGACATCCAGATTTTTGTGAGTGGTCCAAAGGACGACCTGAAGGGACTAAATGTAAATAATAGTAATGTAAATGTAAATGTAAATAATAGCAATGTAAATGATCGCCTGAGCACGATTTATTACTCTCTAGCTTAGTAAGCTACTTTCTTTTTAACTAACCTCACCTCACCTCCTTTACCTCACAGTTCGTCCCGTTGCTCAGTTAGTTAGATAGTGTTCCTTACGGTCTAACCACCTAGGAGGGGAGGGGGGGGGGGGGTCAAGTCGTTTTAGGCGCTCGCTATTTGGCCTTACCAGGTATGGCCTGCGGCCGACGGCAACGGGCGCACTAAAGGTCAGGTGGTGTCAGAAGGCAGTACGGACCGTGTCGAGCATTGCAGCACGTTTCATTTTGGCCTCCAAATTCTGCCGTTGACCTGGCATTGCACGATCGGATGGCAGGGGTCAGGGGGTCAGACAACAGCCACCGCTTGGAGGTAGCTCTGGTACCAGAAATTCATCCACTCAGAAGGTTCGGATCAACTTTAAAAAACACTACGGCGGTGGTCATTGGTCCGCGTATGGTAGCCGTGCACTAACGGTGCGGGTGGCTCGCCGACCGCTATCAACGGCCCGGCATAACCGCTGCAGAACCAGTGATGAGGCTTTGACGCTGCAGGTCGGTGACTATTTCAGACGCAGAGGAATGCTGCACCAGGCAACCCTTGAGCTGGAAGGCTTTAAGCTAACATTGGTATCAAAATAAAACATTGCAAGATGTAAATTTTTTCCTTGAAATACTAATAACAATTTTTACTTTAAATTTTCTCTTTTAAATAACGCTGCATAATATAAGCAAATTTTATATGGTAAATATAACTAAGCGTAAACGGTAAATGATGCAAACAACCAGGCCGTGATCACAGAAAGCTAAACGTGCCGCCAGTGATGTGCTCCACGTTCACGACACCGGACGACTTCACCAGCTCACTCACCACCAGCTTGTTCATCAGTCGTGCGTGAGACCAGGAGCACAGGCACGAGACTGGGTCTTGGTCAGCACGGTCCCAGGGGCCGCGCGATGCCACCACCAGCGCCCTCACTCGGGCATGACGACAGCGCCACCTCGGCCGCTCGGCAAGCCGCGCGATCCTCTGCCTCGGCAACACGCGGCAGCAAACGACGGCCTCGGCTGTCAACTGTACGACGGCCTCAGCTGTCAACTGTCGCAGCCGCCTCCCGCGGCCCGGCGGCTGCCGTCTTGATGTGCCGGGAGGCGGCGTGGTGCCGCCGTGAGCACTTGCGAGAGGCTAGAAAATATCGGTGGCTCAGGCTCTCCAGACAGTGGCCGCGGGTTTTAGGACAAAGGGGTATGAAAAAGTGCATGTGCATTAAGTGTGTACGCTCAAGTACGTATGTTTGCAAGCGGACGTATATAAGATGCAAAGTTCGTATGGGATAAGTGCGTATGCAAAAGTTCGTACGCAATGGCTCGTGCGAGAATGTTCGTAAGGTGTGGAACACGTCTGTATAATACTGGTCTTGACTTAAGTTTGCGAAAACAAAAGTTCACACGGAAAATGTTCTTAGGCAATAAAGGACGTGCGGAAACGTTACAAGCAATTGTACGCAGGCAGAGGTCCGTGACCGATGGCGTTCGTTTCGCAAAAATACGCACGAATAAAATTCGCATGCATTTATCATACAGTGATACGTTTGTATGGGTAGTTCTCCTATGGGGGGAGTATTCCATAACAGATGGACCACCCGAGTACCAAGTGGCCTTGTCGTCCGCTTTGAGAGTTCAGTGAAAGTTGATCTACATGGTATGTTAGGAGCATGAATATAGCTGTGTAATTTTCTGACTCTATCCACCTTACATTTAAAAGTTATACCATCGGGCAATGCTGATTTGGGGGTGCGAAAGTTCCTATCACATCTGTTGCAACGTGTCCATATTTTGCTCTGGGCTCTGCGGTTCACATAAGTACCCGCATACCGTGTGTTACTCGCGCTTCTGTCCATCGTATTGAACAGGGGAGCTGGCTTTCACCGCGAGCGTCAGCTGCGACCGGCGCGGGAGACGACGTTCCCTTCATCACTCACCCTCACGCCGTCACACTGAGGGATGAGGGGGAACACAACAAACACGGCGGATGATCTGCAGTGATTTTTTTCTTTGCCGGCGGTCCATTCAGTCCCAGGATCAGTTTGCGTCACTCCCATTCACTCTGGCTCATTTCCGGCAACCGGAGGGCAGCTAGCAAATGCAATTGCATAATGGGAACCAGCAAAAAAGTACAAGTTCATTTCATAAAAATTTAGGCTTATCATCAGACTTGAACCAAGATACAAAATTACCTCTGTTCATCGTCGTCCCCAACCTTCCTCCTCCCTGGTCGACTGGAGTGGTGACCCCCGCAGTTGATAATCATCCAACGCTCGACAAGGATGGGCAGGGCTTCCGCACACGACATGCAGTGCATACCTGTCCACAATCTGTTGCGTACCTACCTGTCAAACGAACTTTATCCCTGAGCAGCATTGCATGCAACGACTGTGTTCTTACATGATACATTTGCGTACGAACTTTTCAGTAGGTGCTTTTGCTAAACGAACTTGTGGTTGACGAACTCTAGGCGCATGAACATTGTCCTACGAACATGTACCATGGGAGATTTTTCTATGCGCACTTTTGTCCACAACGACGTGAATATGAACGTTTAGACGCAGTTCAACAAAACAATTGTAGAGAACGAAATCTTAGCAACAAATCCTTGGATGCATGCGGAACCCGCGTTAGCTGCAAATGCGTGTTATTGTGCACATGGCCCATGCATGCAGGAAACAAACAATGCGGCGAGGGGGGACGCTGGCGGTGTGTCCATCGCTGGTTGATTGTAGCCACGCTTTATTTTTTAGCACATACGTATGAGTGCAGTATTTAAGTTACACGCCCTTGCTTGGAAAGGATCCCGCAACCGTGGTCAGGGTTAATGGTGCTGCACCGATTAGTCAAAATTACGGTTGTGGCCGGATTATGAATTTCAACGTGTGGCCACAATAAGGTAATGGGGTGGTAAGCATTTACAAATGGCACTGTTTATTCTTCAGCAGCCTGCAAGTGGTTAGCAATTCCACTGGCGGGCGAGCAAAGATGGACGTTGACATTTAGCCCATAGCTGTACCCCTGCGTGCAGAACTCGCCTCTTTACCCTGAATTTAAAAGACATGGTACTTGCGTGTTATCTTCTGATCTACTGTTATCTTCTGATCTGAACTTCCGATTCCGATGGAGCATGGTTTATTCGCAAGTAGTGCGGACGACAGGCTGACCCATGGCTGACAGCCGCAGCATGCTCCTGATGGCTGACGATCGCAGCTGACGACCTGTGGCTGACGACCGCAGCTGACGGCCTGTGGCTGACGGTCGCAGCTGACGGCCTGCGGCTGACGGCCGCAGCATGCTCCTGATGGCTCACGGTCGCAGATGGCAGCCTGTAGCTGACGGTCGCAGCTGACGGCTTTTGGCTGACGGTCGCAGCTGACGGTCTCTGGCTGACGGTCGCAGCATACTCCTGATGGCTGACGGTCGCAGCTGACGGGCTGTGGCTGACGGTCGCAGCATACTCTTGATGGCTGACGGTCGCAGCTGACGGGCTGTGGCTGACGGTCGCAGCATACTCCTGATGGCTGACGGCCGTAGCTGTCGGCCTGTCAGGTTGACGGTCACAGCACGGTCCCGAAGAGACCATGTTT